>NW_021633616.1:0-63300 GCF_004799145.2 Neltuma alba
AGATGCAAAGATGGAATGAGAACCAGACACCGTCATATTATTTTGTATCGCTTTGCGTTCAAATGCAAAAATGAATTAGAGACATGTAAAATCTCCTAAGATAGCTTTATAAAGTACAGTTGTAATTTCACTACAATCAGGCAAGGAAGCATGAATACTAATGTTGGCAAAGATAATCTTTAAAAGTTTAAAAAGCCCATATCATGTCAATTTCAAAATAGATATTTTTTAACTGTCCTTGCTTCATACTAACAAGAGATAAGAAATCTATGAAATATCTAGTGATAACTAGTCTAGTCATGAACCTTGAAATTGAAAACACTACTAGATTATTCCATTATTCATCCCATAAACATTGCCATAGCATTTGGGGATAAAATCAACTATTGAAGAAAAAAATAAAGCACGCATATGCCACAAGAATTTCAGCATAAGCAATCCATATACATTTTGGTTGGATGAGAAGTATTATATATACCTGCAGACATATTTTCATCAAAATTGTCAATATTTCCCCATTTAGGTTCACCTAGATCCAAAATATCTCAGGATTTATAATGTTTGCACTTGGTTGTCTAGGTTGTTTACATTGATCCTAAACAATCTAAAAGGGATTTGAGAATTCTCTATAATTAAGTATCAAGAGAAGTATGACATTAGGTGTGATCTAATGATGAAAGGTGTGAGTAGTTAAAAGGAGGTCTAAGGTTTAAAAGATTCACTTCATCAGGAAATTTTAGTAAAAGTAGTTTGATGACATCTGGGTAGTATCACAAAATTCTTCATGCAGGAGGCAATGATGATATTTGGGATGGGTGTGGGGCTACAATGACACTAAAATTTTTGCAAATGAGTCACCATAGGTGCTATTGACCGCCCAAACTTACCATTTGGCAACAAGCTGTACAGCTGGAGGACGAGTGACCTACAAGAGTCATTTGAGAAAATTGAGAAAGGAACCCCGAATTTGATGTGGTAAAATACCAAGAGGTTGCTCTGTACTTCCAATGACACCGGAGTTAATTTCACCCTCTGCATATATCCTGAGAAAATGTAGTCAAGATGTGAATTTCAGGGAGATATATGAAGCAAAGAAGCCTGAGGGTGATGCATGAGAAATAATAAAATAACTATTTGCGGCATTACCCTTGAGGGTGATGCAAAATCCCCACTAAAAGCTCAACTGCAAGGGATGAAGCAATAGGAGCAAGCCCTGCCGAGTCACTGTGCACTGCTGGTCCAGAGTGCGGTTTGAGGTTGACTGCAGAAAGGACATAAGATTTAGAACTTCACAAAATGTTGTGTGTGTATGCATTCAAATATATCATAGTGCTGCAAGAAAATTACATCAGTGGGTGCAACGACATCACTGCAGAAATAACATCCCAATCTTTCCTTTCCTGTTGCTTCATTTACATTAAGTTTTTGCATATCATCACATAAAGAAGTTACAGTTTCAGTACTCAGATTAGGGGCTTGACTGAAAGGGCCAGCTCCATGGCGCATAACCAAGAAACTATCAAATCCTAGAGCTGCAGTAATTGTAATCTGCACATAGATAAATAGTATTCACGTAAGGAATGTTAATTTAAAATCAAATTAAGGCAGATATGATATATGCTTCAGTTAAAAATGTTAATTAAATGTGATGCAGGGATGCGGAGTAAGACAATGACATACATGTCATCTAAAAGATTAAATTGACTAACCTTGTTAGTATTAGCACAAAGAAGTGATGGAAGCCATCGACTTTCCCTTGTATCAGTCCAATAGGAAAACTGCATCATGTGCATCAATCAAATCAGAAAGACGTCTACAATCATCAACTACGCTCTTCTCTTCTTGGCTAGGTATTGGATGCCCAGGCATTGGTATAGCCATTACAACACCTTCAGCTTCCTGGAAAAAAAAAAAAAAAAGGCATGCCAATATGAGAAAGAATGTTTGGATCAAGCATCAAGGCAGTTTCAGACCTAATCAATTACCACTGCTGGAAAGATCTGTTGAAGACTTCTAACTGCTGCTGTAGCTTTGAATTCGCCACCATTAAGGCAGTGATCCAAAGTATACAGGGATTGCCTCAGCGGGTTAGACATAGCAACCCTCCCATTGTCCAGTAGTGTAATTTTTCTGACACCCCATGCCTGCAACACTCACAAGCTTAACACTTGTAGAAGGAAAAAAAGAATCAAACCAAGATTTACCATACTCACCATGAGCATACGAGCAACCTGACATCCAAGTGTACCTGCTCCAAGAAGAAGACACTTGACAGAAGATAAGGCATTCAAGTTTAAGGAAGGCAAAGCACGCCATCTCATAAGCTTTAAATTCAAATCTGCAGCAGATATTGCCAACCTGTAAAGATACAAGTATGAAAATAGTAATGTAGAAGAAAGATGATACAAGTAGCAGAATAACACAACAAATAACAGGAAAAACAATGCAAATGAGATACCTAGCCGGATCCAAAGATTGAGAAAGGCTAATACGTCTTGGTGTTTTTCTCCCTTTGTTAACTTCCCATCCAACTGCATTAGGTACACTATCTCTCTCCCCCTAAACATACATCCCTTTTAAGTTAGAAATCTAAAAACCTGAAAAAAAAAAAAAGAGGAAAGAAAGAAAGAAAGAAGAAAGATCAAGTCCACCAAACAATTTCAGCAGTTCTACCTTGGGAATCCGTAATCAATGCTTCACCGACAAGGGATAAGTCCATATCTGCAAAACCACGATTCTCTCTATAGCAGATAAACTGAACTCTCTTGAGATTCCACTTTGCAGAAAGAAGTGCTAAGAAATTCCGCAGAGGCCACCCAGGATTATTTGGAAGATGACATGGGTCATAAAATCCAAAGAGGATCTGCGGAAAGAACAAAGTAAATTTCAGTCAAAAGGCATCTATAATTTCACATCCAGAGACCAGAACGAAGCAATTTCACAGAGGAAATACACAATTATCGTAATTCAAGACCTTGCAAGATTCACTCTGACAAGTCTCCCAATCCTTTAGGTGCTTGATAGTGGCGCAGGAGTTTGGATCTATGGTGACAAAAAAGAATGGAACATCTGCCACATACTCTAATTATTAAGTTAATCTCGAAAAGGTTAAGGGAAGCAACCAATAATAAATATTAACAATAAATTAGAGAGATGGTAATTTATGTACCTGCTGTAGACCTTGAGTTACGCCATTCGTTACAAGCTACAGAGAGGGATTCTGCCTGTCATTTTATAATCAAACAAGTCCAACAGTGACTTAAGAGCAGTCATTTAATCATATACGTGAGTGACAATAAATAAATCTAAAGCACCTCTTCGTTGCTCAACCACTGAGAAGCTGGCTTTAAATAGTTGACAATTGCAGGAGGATCCAGCATAAGAGCAGGGAATGCAAACCAGTAGTGGAAGGTCCATTTTTTCAAGTCGGCAAAAGAAATAAGAAGGAATCGTGACAATACTGCAGAGTCCTCCACAGCTTTTCCAGTTTGAATGTCCTCCCAGATCTATTTTTTCCCAAAACGGCAAGCTTACATGAGGATTTAATTTTATCAAGTCAAGAAACATAGTTAAATCTGATAACAATAAGCGGGGGCTCAAGATTTTGATATTAAAATGTTCTCCTTGCAAATAAATTTAATATTCAGAAGCCACTCAAGCTGAAGCATGTGCAAAACGTAGACCCAATCACCCAAATAGCTCGAAGAGTGGAATGGAAGGTCACTGACTTGTTTTAATAATATATCTAATACAACCCTTACACAAAAGCTGCTGAACGGAGACAATAAGGATTAGCAACTGGGTTTAAAAAGACTTTGATCCAATGCCAGGAACTGTTTCATCTCAAGAGCTTAATTTGTCATGCAAAGGCTTGGAATTTGTTTGATCAATACCTTTAACCAATTGGAAATTATTTATTCCTCAATTATCTCCCCCAGTGATATCTTTATAAATATTTACCTTGCTAGCTTCTGCCTTCAAGAGGTTCTTTTTGTCAAGTGCATGGAAGCTTTCTACAGTATTAGTATTGTAAAGTATGCCTGGAACAGAGCACCTGTTCCTGTTGCCGCGGGTAGTATCTGGGGACAATAACGACTCACTTGATTCAGAAGGCAAGGACTCAGCTAAAACAGTTAAGTGATTTGATACTTGAGAATGCGAGCAAGGTGCATAGAATCCTGCAACGAGATAACAGCAATATGAGATCAAAATTGCATTGTGCCGGCAAACTTTATTAACATAGCTCAAATTGCATCTTTAAAACTTGACAAAAAGAATCTGCATTTTCTAAAACAGAAAAAGAAACAGATGCATAAATCCTCAGTCAACGCTAGTTTGGATTTCTTAAAAAAATAAAATAAAAATAAATAAGAAAAAGGTTATACTTTGAACTTGGAAATTAGAATTGGAAAAGTGAAAGGGAAACACAATTATCAGACATGTGCAGTGTTCTTAATTTGTCCTTTCTCAGTTACATAAAGAAAAACCGAAAACTACGTAATCTGAATTAAAAAACAAGTTAAAAGGACAAGGGGGCAAGCAAAGAGAAGAACCATTAATTGGTATTGGAGAATCATCAATGCCAAGTTTGTTGAGCTTTAAAGAAGACAATCTGTGCCAGAAACCTTCATCGACCAAGCTCTGCATCGGTGCGAATTGCAGCAAGGATCCCTCCTGGGGATGCCCCGCCATAGTTGTTTCCTCCTTCTTCCTCTTATTCTTCCAATTTCGAAATTAAGTGAAGTTCCAAACCAGTAAACGGGTTTTGATATGCGCTTACTTGCAAATTTTGAAGTCACAAGTAGTTTTGACGAATTGAAAACTTGATAGGATGAAGCAAGATGGCTTCAGCATCGTCCGGGAATGATTACTCGGTGTTGTTGGGTTTGGATCCGGGTCTTCTTTCCGGGTCTACGCTCCGTTGCTTCTCGTCGTTTATTATTAGGACGATGATCGCTTTACGCCATCACATCTGGCTCATTCAAGGTTAGGACCCCCCAAACCTTGAATTTTAAATTTTAATTTCTTTTTAATACGGATCATTAATTTGAGGGTAAATCCAGTACCTAAATATTTTTTAGATATATCTAACATTTTAAAATATTTATATGGTGTATTCAGTACTCTAAAATGTTTTTTAAATGCTTCCAACACTTTAAATATTTTTGTGCTTTGGTGCTGAATGCATCAAAAAGTAATTTTCAAATTTTAAAATGTTGGATGTATCACAAAATATTTTAAACTATTAGATGTATTTGATAAAATATTTTTGGATGCTGAATGCATCTTAACTTTTAATTTGATCTTATGGTATCAACTAATTTTGAATTAGGTTGTCATAATTTTTTCTTTTTATCATGCTTTTTCTTTATGTTTTTATTTGTTTTTATTTAGGTCCTTACAATTTTTTTTATCAAGTCTTCACAGTTTCACTTAATTTTAACCAAATCTTTAAAGTTTTGTTTATTTTTTATTCTATAAATTTTAATAATATTCTTTTATAATAATTTATTTTCAAATTTTCAAAATTTTGAATTAACATATATTTATATTTATTTTATAATTGTAATTTTTACAAATATAAAATTCGAATTATAACAATAAAATTTTCGAAAAACATAACATAATTGAAATTAATTTATAATTAATTATTTGAATCAGTTGATAATTATTTATTAATTATTTTTATAATTATTTGAAAATTAATTTAAATTTATTATTAATATTTTATATTTCAATATTATTTATTTAATTAATTTAAGTAAATTAATAACTTCAATTAAAAAATACATAAAGGTCATTAAAAATAAGGTGAACTATAAGAACTTGATAAAATGAAATAAAAACCACAAAAACCTAAATAAAAATAAGTGAAAGTATAAAAATGTGATTTAAAAAAAAACCATAAAAACCTACTTCAAAATTAAGTGAAAGTACAATGACCTGCGGATTAATCATCCCTTTAATAAGAGACATGACTTTTTTTTAAAGAATACTTATATCAAATTGACAAATTGTTTATATTCATCATATTAAGTTCTCTAATCATATATGATCATATAGTCTTATTTTTAAAATATTAGGATTTAATAGTATTGAACTATAAATCACATAAAAAAAATACATGGCTATGTATAATTAGAAAACTTGACATAATTGATAAAAAAAAACTTAATATTTTTTCTTTTTTTTAATTGCCGACAATAATACAAATTCTTGAGAAGTTGAAATCCATATGATAGATATTCTTCAGCCTGAAAAATTATAATGAAGATTCTGACACCAAAAAAATAATATGAGAGATTTAATAGACTCAGGTTCAAAGGCATTTGACCAATATGCTATGCATAATAAAAAAATACTACCAAAACGGTGCCTTGTTGAAAATATTTATGGGATGCTACGCCTAAACTTATTTACGCTTAGAATGAGTTCTATTTTACACGCAAATCGTTGACAGCAAGAACAAGTTTCATGTTGTGATACTCATTTTTGCTGTTAATTATTTTATGTAAAATTAAATTTATTCTAAGCATGAATGAGTTTAGGTGCAGCATCCTAATAAATATTTTTAATAATTTAGCATTTCAGTAATATTTTTTTCCATATAATTCAAAGTATCATCAAACTATTCTGGGTTTGAGACTAATTTTTATCAAGTCAGAAGTATTAAAGTTATAACCCTCCTAATAAATACGCTTTTTAAGATTTAAACTTGTGTTCTTCTCTTTTTGCTAATTTTTTTATTGTGCATAGGATATCCATCAAAAAGCCCAAGTTCAAGTTAATTAACAGATAAAATATTGCATACCAAATAATTATAAAAAAGTATAGATATAAAATATTCTTAAAAATACATATGATTTTTATGTCGTATGTTCTTCTTTTTTTCCCCTTTTCTTTTGGGTAATGAATCTTAAGTATGTAAACTATCTTTATCTTGCAGTGTTTTTTTTTTTTTAACCAGATCTTTATCTTGCACAGTTTAATACAATTGGCGGAGCTGATATATAATTTCAACTCAGGTTTATGTACGTAACTCAGCTATTCGCATGCTGTAATCATTTTCGCTTGTTGAACAATTTAGTGAGAATTACAATCAAGTTCTAATAACAATCTAAATAGCTTGTAATGATAAGTTTTTGAGTGAAAAATGATAACTCTGAGACTTGTTTTATAATTTTTTTTGGACTTTATTGTAATTTTTCGAAAAATTTATTTTAATGAATTTTTATTAATTTTCTTTAAAAAAATCTCCAGCCACTGAAAAATAATCAGCCCAACCCAACCCAAACCCACTTTCCATTCGGTTCACAGCCCGTCCCCGGCCCCGGTCTGGTTTTGGATGGCATATTTTCTAATGACAATGATTTTAATATTTTCTTTTGAAAAATAGAATAATCATTTAATTTGTCTCCCAAATCGCCAAAAATTGAAATCAATATGTTAGTTAAACCAATATATAATCTTTTAATAAATAACTAATTTAACTAATTAACTTAATCTTTAAAATTAGTTATATATTTAGCCCTTGTAAGAAAAGAGTATCAATTAATTCTCGGTGACTACGTCCAAGGAACTGAGGTTTCTACTAAAGTTACGAGGATAATTACTCCTAATACACAGACACACACAGACACACACACACACACACACACACATATATATATCAAATTTAAGAGATGCAAACAAACTTTTTGTAGAAGAACGTCAAGAATAATTCAATTTAAATTTCAATATTATTATTGAATAAAAAGCAAAACATGTACGAAAATAAGGACTAAAACGCAAAATCATTTAATTACATCATGAACAACATATAACAACATTATATTCAACACTAGAATGTAATTAACATCCATTATATTACATTGAACTTTTTGGGGGGAAAACTATGATCACTTTACATGTAATTAACATCCATTAGAGGCGCAGGCAAAGGACATCAGTGTTTGGTTTTGGGCTTCTTGACGATCATCACAGTACAGGGAGCGTGATGAGCACAATAGTCACTTACGCTCCCTAACACCGCCCTGGAAAAATTGAATACACCCAAAACCAATATGATCATCATTATATTGCAAGAATTATAGCCATATAGCATTGTCTTCTTAAAAATGGTTTATATAAAATAAAAATACTTGAAAATGGTAGTGCAATAACATCAAGACAAAGCAAACTAAGCGACCATTGTCATAGCCAAGCTAGCTTTTACCACCTTCCTCCATTTTAATTAAAACAATTGCCTTGTTAGAGTTTCAGTCTTGTTTCAAACTAGTTATCCCTTTAATATGTTAACGAGCCATCTTTTTATTAAATCATGGTTACTAATGAAGATAATACTCCCTCCGTCCCATATTATAAGAAACATTATTGGAGCTCATCACGTATATCAAAATATTAGTTAAAATTAGTTAAAGATAATAAATATGTAAAAATTAAAAAAAATTTCACCAAAATGCCCTTATTCATAGGGGAGAGAGAGTATAAGAGAGAAAATAAGAAAATTATTATAATAAAAAAATTATGGAAGAAAGAAAATATGTGATGGAGAAATAATAATTTGAAGAATAAGATAATAAATATATTGAGTATTAAAATAAGTAATTAATGAGGGTAAAATAGGAAATTCACTATAAAAATTTAAGATAATTTGTATATGTTGTTTATATTAAGGGACAAGAAGAAGATTGTTATAACAGGACGAAGAAAGTACTATTTACCTCTTAAATGTAAAAGTAAATACCGATAGAGATTAAAAAAATAACTTAAGTTATTTATAAACTGTCTGTTGGTTAATTATTTACATTGGAAATCATATCATTCATGGAGATCCTCTTTTAATATGCGCAATAAAGAATAATTTAGGATAAAAATTATAAATGCAGGTGATAAAATTGATTGATATCCTACATTTATGATTCAAATAAACCCCTTTAATTAGCTCTTATATCTATGATTAAAGGAAGTAAATGATACTAAAGTTCTTTTTTGGTTTGGATAAGTAGTCGACTGATGATGGTTTAGTTCTTGCTGTACAATAAATTTTCTATCTGTATGCATGATCATAAATAACAATTATTTCGAAACAAAGAAAACAATAATAATCCCGAATACAATGTTAGTCTTTATAGTTTGATTTTCATTTTGATTTCAATTTCTCATGGACAAAATAATCTAAATTTTTATTAAAATTAAAAAAATTAACGTCTCATAATAAAAGAAGCTTGAGTAGCCAAACCCTATAATTTCAAACTATACAGCAACAACAAATGTCTTACTCCAGTGAGCTCACTAACACAATCCATGTATTAATGTGTACATACCTTTTAATAGCCCCATAACCATGACTTCCCACCACCAATAAGGAAGCATGATGTTTGTCCACAGCTTCACAAATCACATTTCTTGGGTCTCCTTCCGTTACTTCTACTTCTACGTCAGTCACCTGTTCATTTTGCTCCACCATAAATACGCACACACAAGCTACTTCAAGCCTCAAGCATTAGATCATTGCGTAGAATTTTCACCATTCACATGAAGAATCATATTTCAATTAATTTTTCTACGCTTATGCATAAATCATTTGAGAATTTTCTGGCAGCTGAGCGATATGGTGTTACTGTTAATTTATTCATGGCTGGTTAGAGACATTCAAAGTGATTCTTAATTAATTACCGATTTCTTGTGGCAAATCTCTTTAGCTTTTTCAACAACTTTGGCGGCCTTCTTCTTCAAATCCCCATCAACAATGGGCAAAACTTCAGCAAATCCTGCCAACAATATATTTGCAGTTTTCTCAGAAAATCAGAATCTAAAAGGAAGGAAACAAAGATAGAATCGACGGAAAAACCAAGTACCAGGACCGGGGATGCCCAGGGCGGAGGTCGCATAAGGTTTGGCATGAACAAGAACAAGCTTAAACAGAGGACTAGGCATGGGCGTGAAGAAATGACAAAGAGTCCAGTTGAGTGCGTAGGCGCTGTGCTCGCTCTCATCGATCGCCACCACCATCACTTGCCTTTCCGGTGTCGTCGCCATGGGAGAAGCTCACCGTCGCAGAGGATCGCACCGGTCAATTACTTCTCGTTGGCTTCTTCGGAACGCTCGCACAATACGCACCACGTGCTGCCGGATTGACGCCCGATGTATTCAGAACAATTAGATTCCGTTGAAATGACTGTGAATAATTATAATTTAGATGTTCCAGAGATATCTACAAGAGTCTGGACATTGGGGAATTCCAGATGCATCGCACAGTGGCATGGGTTCGTGGAACAATCTGGTAGGCGGAAACGACCCGCTAGGACAATCGGGTACCCGAGTCCGTATATATGTGGGCTACGCAAGAGTGGAACCGCCGGATTGACTGGACCGTCGCAATGGGCGGATCCGGTTAGCGCCAAATCGGGGCATTGTCGACTGCTATGTTGATGGGGCGACGAATCACACGGACAAACTTGTAATCGTAGTAGTTTAATAAATAATTATTGAAATACGTAAAATACAATAATTAAGATATACAAATATGCAGCGAAAATCTTCCAAGTTATCGTAAAAGAAAAGAAATTTAGATACTCCTCCGGTCCTTAATATAGGACCCAATTGTTGAGTTGGTTTTGGTCCTAAATATAAGACCCATTTCTTATATTTATCAATTTTCTCTAAATTACCCCCATGGATACTCCTCAACCATAACCAAGTAGAAGAGGAAGATGGGGTATTAAGAAAGATGATTATGGTGTTTTAGGAAAAATGTGTCACATTTCTTATAATTAACTAACTTACCTAACTTCCTTAATCTAATCAAATTAGTTAAATGGGTCTTACATTAAGGACCGGAGGAGTATTTAATAAGCATTATCTGTCATTTTATTTATGATAATAAAATTTTTCATTGTGCTCTTTTTATTTAATCAAAGTATGCCAAACCACCTTGAGTTTGAAATTAATCCTTTTGAACGCTTAAATGTAAAAGATTTTCACTTTTCCCAACGAGTGTCCTTCTTAAAATCTTCAAATAGTTTGTTGGTTTGTTGGATGTATTTTATTTCAGTTATATTATTTTTCAAGGAAGAAAAAACCGGACCGGCTCATCCAGAAAATCAGTGAACCAGTCTGATTTAACCCAAAAAACCGGCCCCCAATCAACCCGGGATGCATTGAAATGAATCGGACTAAATTGGTAAAAACCGAAAAACTGCAGGGTGGACTAGGTTGGCTGGTTCCCCCCCCAAAACTGCTCTCACTGTTCGCCGGAGAAGGAATGGACATCTTATTGTCTGCAAGAAACCATGGACACTGCAGAGATAGGCAGTAGAAGCCGAGGAGATCATGGAGGTTGAGGAAGGGAAATCTTTGTTTGTGCCGCTTTGAGGTATATTAGTAGAAGACTGGAAGAGAAGGAGAAAGATAAGAGAGAGTATAGGATGGATGAATAAAGTATAGAGAAGAAAAATGATACTGACCTTTTGCTATTTCTCCATTTCTCCATTCTATTTGAGGAAGAAATAGAAGTGATCCTTGAGGACGGCAGGAAGTAATTTGAGAAAGAGGTGGAAGAACTGGCGATGCGTGCTCAAGGAGGCAAAATATGCTGCTACAGTGCTACCACCCTAGTCTACTCTGCTTGTTCAATGTCGTATGAGAGAGATGTTGCTTCATGATGTGAGATATAAAGAGAAAAGTGGTCATGGCACGTGGGAGAGAGAAGATAGAGAAAAGGAAAAGAAAAAAAGAAAAAAAATAAAAAAGAAACCCATTTAAAATTAAATATTATTTTTATAATTACAATATGAATATTTTACTAATTTTAATTAAATTATATCATTTTAATTGTTACTGGTCTGACCTCGATCAAACCCATTAATCCTTGAACTAGTATCTTGACCGGTTCAGTATCCGATCCAATTTTTTGTTCCTTGTTATTTTTCTTGAACAGTTTTTTATTGTGAAAAAAAAAGACCATAAATTTCTCTTTAAAAATTTATTTAGAGAATAGTTCTAGGAATAATGTGAAACACTAAAATCCTTTAGGGGAAATAGATAAACATATGACATGATCACGTTGCTATTAATGACCATAAATTTATGCAATTTATAATTTTTCTTATTTGCAATTCATTTTTCTTTATGTCAATTATTTTTTATGTATTATTTTTTTTCTGTGTGCAACCTTTCTTGTTTTTTTACTCATCAAGGGATTCCTGTTATTCGTAATGCTTTTTTTTTTTTTAATTTCTCCTAATTTTCATGAAAGGATTTATGACCAATTTTGTCTTTTTATTTGATCGTCAACATGTTTATTAAAGGAGTTTAAGAAAATTTTGTAATCAATGCATTGGGTACTGATGTACATGGGCAACTTTTGGTTCAACACGCTTATCACAAAGCTCACTGGTCTTGCTCGCTTTATAAGGGTCGAGTTTATTGGGAGTTTGCACAAGGCACCCATGCTTTAGTCTTAGTATTAGAGGGCCCAAGTGAATTTGATAGGAAAAATTTCGTTTAAGGACGGCAGTACAGAATTAATTTTAAAGAGCTCTCAAAACATTTTGAAATTTCAATGCAGGATCAAGGGGGCAAACTGATATTAATTCCATAAAGAAAATGATACTATTGCCCCTTATAATACTTATTGCCCTTCGAAAATGAGACTTATATTTTTAGTGGTGTAAAAGAGAGAACAAAGATGAAAAGGGGGAAGTTGGCATCATTTCCTATCCTCCCCTATGCAGTGCAGTAATGGTGAATGGAGATATTTCACTACGATGAGTTGATAAAACGCAATGGCGGAGCTTCACTTTAAAGGTCCGTCCCTTTGATGTCTGTCGAAGTCGAAGCTAGAGTTAGTGCAAGAAAGAGAAATCGCAAGTGTGCCTTATGGTGTTGCGTCTTCTTTGGAAGTGGCATCATCTTGGCATGGAAGGTAAGATTTTGTTTTCAAAATTTTTATTTTGTTCGTGTGATTTGGTGAGCACAGGTGAGTTGTGATGGCCGAATAACATAGAAATGAGTATTTAAGTGTATGGGTACGTAGGTTAGGAGTGACTTGCAAATCTAACAGTGGTTTTGGTTTTAGAAAGAAATTTTTATCCTCATCTTGTTTTAAGTTGTTAAACATGTGGTGTTTGTGATTTTTGAAAAGTGGGTGAGAATAGGTGCACATTGAGTATAATGCGTTGCTGAAAGAACTTAGATAGGCAGAAATGAAAGGGAAATGGGTGAGTGTGCTGGAGTGGGTGATATGACAGGTAGATGTGCAGGTGAATGTTGAAAATATGTATTCGAATTGTAAATTTACAAATTCAAATTATGTAAGGGAAAAAGCAATTTATTGTTGTGAAAATCCATATTTTTGTTGTCAATGTTCAAATTCCTGATATAAACATACACTATCTTTAATTGCTGAAACTCAATTGAAAGTGATACTTCAATGATGTGTAACAGCAAAGGATAAATGGATAGTAGTAGTGGGAAATAATTATTTTGCATCTTTCATGTTGGAGGGCAATTTGTAAAGACCTCAGAAAGAAAATTCATCTATGAAGGGGGTATCATTAGCAGAAGATTGATTAGAAAAGGAATGACATATGAAGAACTACAATACATGGTCGCTTATGATGTCTGGCCAGGGACTTATGAACATAAAATGAAGTACAAAGTTATCTTTGACCAGGAAACATTCTTAGATTTTGTTGACGATATCAGTTTTGGACAAGTAATTGAGTACATAGATAGCAGTGGCCATGTTTATGTTTGTGAGAATGAGAAAGACTTGACACAAGTGTCACAGTTGGATAGTGCACAAGAGTAAGTTGTTTTCAATTGGTTTTATTAAGATTGTGTGTATATGATAAGAAATTTGTCCAATTTTCATAAACTGAATTGTAATACTCAGAAGTTGAACTTGTTTATACAGGTTAGATGATTTGGTTGGCCCTTGTAAAATGTTAGTATCTCCAATTGAATTGGATTTGGACGCAGATAACATAAATATATCTCCTGTACAAGGTGTGCCAATATTGATAGGAAGTTTAAGTATAGAAATGTTGCCAACCCCAATAGCAGTGATGAATTCTTTAAAGTAGATAGATTTGTTGATGTCAAAAGGACAAACTTTTATTAATGTTAAACATTTTAGAGAGTCATTATAGTATAGCTTTGCACACAAGTTTACATATCGATATGTAAAGAATGATAAGCATAAGATGATTGTGAAGTGTTGTGTGAATGGTTGTCCTTGGGAATTTCAGCATATGATGTAGATGAGAAGAATGAATTCCTAGTTGTGAGAATATTTGGCAGTGAGTACTTGTATTATGCACAAGACAACTTAGTTGCTCCTCATAAGAAGAGGTGCAGACTTACTTCAATAGTCATAGCAGATAAGTTGAGTTCTAGAATAGACGGATCTCCAATTGACATTAGACGGGATTTGGAAAGAGAGTATGGGTTGAGCCTCAACTACTAACAAGCATATAGGGCGAAAGAGAAAGCATTGACACAAATTCATTGTTATCCAAAGGAGTCTTATATATTAGTCCCTTGGATATGTGAAAGGCTAAGGGAAAGTGATCCAGAAACGGTAGCATAGTGGGTTGCCTCGTCAGATAATAGATTTCAAGCTATATTTATTGCATATGGTTGCTGTATAAAAGGATTTTTAGAAAGTGGTAGACCTATATTATATGTGGATGGATGTCACTTGAGTGGTTTATACAAAAGGATGTTATTGGGAGCACAAGTATATGACATGGATAATGAATTATTCCTACTTGCATATGCAATTATTAGAGGTGAGATATTTGATGAGTGGGCATGGTTTTTGGGTAACATAAAGGATATTACGGGATCATTAGAAGTGACAATAGTATCGGATAGGCACAACTCAATAAAAGGTACAGTCTAAGCTGTGTTTAGAGAAGATCGACATGCTTTTTGTTATCGTCATGTGAAGGAGAATTATAGTGCTGATTTTTTAAAAATGATCAGAGGAAAGAGAAAGACCAGCCCACAAACAAAGGAAGTTACACTAAAATTACTTGATTTTGTTGCATATGCAACACTTGATAGAGACTTTGATCATAGTATGGACAAGCTAATGGGATTTTGTTTAGAATTGGGACAATGGCTTCAAAGGAATGGAGACATTGAGCATTGGGCACAAAGCAAATTTTCTTACAAGAGGTGGGATAATATCACCACAAATTTAGCTGAATCCTTTAATGCCTGGCTGCTTCGTGAGAGGAAGCACAACATTGCTATCTTGATACATGAGTATTGGGAAAAATTAGCAAAAAAAATGTATAACAGCAAACTAGCAATGAGGAATTAGACCAATGGTGTGAGATCTAATATAAGGAAAAAGTTGATAGATCATGTGACCAGATAAGAAAGAATGCATCTGTAAGATTATGGAATAAACAATTTTAAGGTCAGATAGGGAAACATAGATGTGCGAGTAAATTTTGTGTTACGTGAATACACTTGCAAAGGTTGGCAAATGTCAAGACTATCTTCCCTACATGCATGTTCTGCAATCAAGAAGGTATATAGTAATATATATGCATATGTGGAGCATTGCTTTTTACTCTCAACCCAAAAAAAAAATTTATGACAGACTCATGATCCTAGTTGAAACCCATGACATTCCTAAGCTAGATTCCCTTCGATATGAAAATTACTCATCCACTATCTTCCTATAACTATTAGTGACAACTGGCCGTGTTGGAAGGCCTAGAGTTAGGAGGATTGAGTCAAAATTCCAGTAGAAGAAACTGTATCATTGCTCAAGATGTGGTGAAGTTGGTCACACTAGAAAGACTTGCGATAACCTGAACCCTGAGTGACTTTGATGCTGAAAATAGTCTTTTTTTTTTTAAAATTTAATACACAGCTACTTTTGTACATAAATGAGCCCACTATGTATTTCTGGAGTTGTTGGGGAAGTAGCTATCACAACAATAAGTTCCTTTGGTAAGTTCACACAGTTGCGAGCAACACAAATCTAGAAGATGCATGAAGTGATTAACATATAATTCAATACCTATTGTTGTATAACAAGGCATGGTGAATTGAACTCTATCATTCTCTTATGGGTGGGGCCACTTTCTTAAATATGTTATGACATGAACCCCACAATCATTATTGAAAAATTAATACATAACAATGTTGGCTCATCTATGTTCGTGATAATGTATGACAAAAAAATTACAATGAACTAAAAACTCACGTATTCTCTTAAACATGAATTGTGGGATACAAGATGATATTATTTGAATCTAGGTTGGCCAAAGCCTCCAGCTTAGGCTTTACTCTCTTTAGTGTTTCAATGAAGTGTGACATTTACACAATTACAAATGACTATCGCACAGGGGACGCTATGGTTGTCCAGAAAAGTAGACGAATAATTATAGTACTTACACATGATTCTACCATCATTTGCTGCCTTCCTAATACTGGATCATATTTCTTCTTCTTCTTTTGGTGCTTCATTATGTCCTCATCACCACGCAGTGAGTCCAACACATAAAACTTTAGTGTGCTCAGTTCAAACACAAGGCAAAACCAATGTAGTGTAAACAAAACAGGTAAAAAATATATTCATATTCAGCAAACTGTACCCCAAGTGTTCTGGGAGTACTTGTTTGAGATGTTTTTTTATTTGCCATGCTTTGTGTTCCTTTACCATTCTTGTTTATTACAACCAAAATTGCACAATAATTTTATTGTCAGTGAAGAAACTGTACTTATTACATGACTAAACAATTTAAAGCACTTACCCATTAGCAGGGGATAGCACTAACCATGGAATTTGTGTTAAATATGTGTCTTTTAACCACAGAAGCATTCTCCTGTTAGTTAGTATTCATTTTATGGGCAATTAAAGTCATGATCTGCAGGTTAATGGAACTTCAAAATTCAAAATCTAGAAACATTTCATATATGCCCCACTTGGATGTAAATTGAACATCGCATGTATTTTGTTGCTTATCCATCTTCTAGGACCCAGTGCTTGTAGGTCTACTCGTCTTGCAAAATATCCAAACATATCTACTATGACCCTACAACAAATATGAAAGTGCAAATATATAGTCAGTATTGCATACTAGTATTATTCACAGGTTATCCTTTCTATAACAATTGAGGATACTTACTCTTCAGCCCCATCTGGTTGACACCACTTAGTACACACTGTATAAAATGTATCCTTGTCACTCATTTTCACCTTTCTAGCATAAGTAAACATGCATGGAGATTTCACTACCAGGACTTTATGTCTATTTGACCTACTTATCAGTAGTTCCACCACTTTTGTCACCATTTTCCCATCTTTGTTCCCTTGTTCAGTTTCTGCCTCCTTTTCTACAGCTTCATTTTCTCTAATATTTTCATCTTTGTCTTCATCTTCATCTTCATCTTCTTCTTGTTCATCATCATGCCATTTCTGACCATTTTGATGTTGTTCTCCTGTCTTTGCAGTCATAACTTCATCATCTTGTGGCTGCTCATCTTTATCCTCATCACTATAGTGTTCTTTTTCTTCTTCTTTATGCTCAACTTTGTCACTTTCATCCTGCTGTTTATCATTGACTTCTTCATTGCCTCCCCGGTTAAGAATTTTGGTTTCCAACTTAACTAATTCATCACAAACAAAACTTTGAATCTTGGCCATTTCATTGTTTAATGTGTTGTTGAAATTAACCCAAAACTCCTTAATGTCTTGCACATTAAAGTGTATGTCATCAAACAGATATTAATTGTGACCAATAGACATTACCACGTTGGTATTACTCACTGGGTGATGGAAAGTTCTACTACTTCCCAGCTGTGTTGATAATTGAACTTCAGCAAAGGTTGGACTGTAAAAAATACGATGTCGACTCTCCTTTTCCACCTCAATTCTACCCTTCACTACCTTATCATCCTAATGTTTAATGGCATCTTTGTCTTTTGGTTCAACTCTCTCCAAAGGGAACCTTTGTAGGACGTATAGCTACAGAGAAAAAAAGCATTGCTCAAAAATTAAATTAGACAATACATCAACAATTTAATTGTCAAACCATATCCAATATCATTTCTTTTGTAAACAAATATGCAAGTACCAATAAAAAGTAGATGCACCCTCTGATAACTCTAGAGCCCTCTTACTACTCTTATTGCACCATTTTATTTCTTTACTGAGTTTATCAAGCATAAACGAAGCCTAGTCAAATTTTTGCCAATTCTTTTCTATGCAGGCCATTACCTTTAGCACCTTCTTACTCACACTTGCACTTCCCGTGGAACTAAGAAGAGTTCCCAGTGTGAAAAGAACAAAATAGAATTTAAACATTCCATCTTCTTCCTCGTTCATTATCTTTTCCCCAATTTGAGAATATGTCAATGGAATATAGTCCTTTTTCAACTCATTTACTTGATCCTTGAAGCCATCCAACTTCACTTTAGAGCTCTTATTTGGTAACCCAAGTACTCTCCTCACATCTTTAGCTGTTGCCTTCTTTGTCTTCCCCCTTATGGTCATTTGTTTACTTGGAGGATCATATGCATGAATCAACTCCAAACATAAATCTCTAGAGATCTTATTCAAAGTAATACTAAGAAGATGCCTAAACCCCATTTCTTCTACCTTGTGCTTTAAATTTTCTTTCCCATTTATAAACTCAACCACTTTCTTGAATTTCGTGGGGGAGCAACGGGTAGAAAATAGGAACACATACTTCTCCTTCTTCTTCTTCTCTTGTATCAGCTCTAGCTCCTTTTTCTTGTACGGCTCCCTCTCCGCATCACTCATTTGATTCCATATTGCTAAAGCTGCATTTATGATTGCTTCCATTCTATCATCTCCTGCTTCTTTTGTTCCCAAAATTCACCCTTGGATACTTTCCATCCAGTAACTTGTGCTTCCTTTTTTGCCATCTTCTTAACCCTTTACATAATAATTACGAAGTCATTAATCATTAGACTAAACAGCACTTCAAAATTCATATTGTCCAACATTTCTTCTTACGTTAACCCCAAAATTGTATGTACACTAATTGTTATTGTTAAATCTTTAACTTTACTTGTTATATGACAACACATCAAATAATTATATATAAGTTAAGTGGATAATCAACTAATTTCTCATGTAAATTGCCTAATTTTCATTGTGAGGCCACTACATATGAGATTTTAACAAACATAAAATTGTGTAATACAAGTGGTTAATTTACTGATTCTTCATGTAAATTGCCTAACTTTTAGATTCCAACAAACATGAAACTATTAAACAGAAGCTAAGTAGATAATCAACTAATTCCTCATGTAAATTTCCTAATTTTCATTGTAAGCTCACTATATATCAGATTCTAACAAACATGAAATTGTTACATAGATGCTAAGTAGATAATCAACTAATTCCTCGTGTAAATTGCCCAATTTGCATTTTGAGGCCACTAAATATCTGATTCCAACCAACATGAAACTGTTACATACAAGTGCTTAATTAACTAATTCTTAATGTAAATTGCCTAGATTTTAGATTCCAACAAACATGAAGTTGTTACATACAAGTGGTTATTTAACTAATTCTTCACGTCAATTGACTAACTATCATTGTTAGCCTACTAAATGTCACATTCCAACAATCAACGGGGTAAACCAAAGAAAACCCACTCATTTGCCTAATCCATACAATAACATTTGCCCAATCCATACAACAACATTTGCCCCTCCTGATTCTTTTTTTAATTCCCACACAATGCCTACAAATTATAGCAATACAGTTAACTACCAACACTAAGTTTTTCCTTTATAATAAATTTATACTAAGCTCCCACAAAAACTCTTAAGGCTACACTCACAAGCTTTCTCTCACTAAATCAGGAGGATTTGCTAAAATGGGTGATGGGTGAACATTATATGACGCATTGGTAATCATTTCTCGGTTAGAACCCAAATGTCATTACCAAACACACCTACCTTTTAGTGGGTCATTATATTCTTCCTTAACCTCCCATGAAAACAAAATCGAAGAAATCTACAACATTTAATGTAGACCAAAATGCTTACCAAAGGAAATCAATAACTTCTTCTTGCCCTCCTTCTTCCTTCTTTGTCAATAGCCTTGCAAGTTTCTTCCTTTGTTGACCTCGTCTTATTCTTCTTCTGGTTGTAGCAACTACCACGCACCCGCAGAATGAAGGTGACAGAATTTTTGGGGGGCACGTCCTACAATTTTCACAAATTGCGAGAGAGAAGAGTCTTCCCATAGTGGTAGTATAATATCCTTTAAAAAAAATTCAAAAAAAAAATAATTGAAAAATAAAATAAAATAAAATAATATAATATAATAATATTTTATTATATATAAAAAAAAGGAAAATGTCCAACTTTCCACCGATATTTCGGTGGAAAGTTGGAGGGGGGTGTGGAAAATTGAGGGGGGCGGTGGAAATTGGGGGTTGGGTTTGAAAAACAAACCCCTCCCCCAATAATTGTGTGGGGGTGTTAAATACCCCACAATCCATTCTCCCCCACGGCAGGCGCAAGAAGGAGTGAGAGAGAGGGAGAGAGAGAGGGAAAGTGTGTTTGAGCGAGAGGAACATACTGGTGAAGCAGAGGGCAAGTTTTGAAGATATTTTAGGTACATGAAATTATCTCTTTTCATCAAACTTTCTCCATAAATATTTCATATATATTTTATGCTTCCTAATAGTAGTATTATCATAGTGATTAGAGAAAATTTTGAGACTTGTATATGATCTAACTATTGAGTTTTGACAAAAGATGACTATAGAAATTTAGAAGTAAATGAGTTGTTAATTTTAATCGGTTTAGATTTCTCTATTTGTTGGTTTTTAATATTTAAATTAATTTTTCTAGTTGAAAAATATGTTATATATGATTTATATTATGTTTTTACCGATTAAATTCAAGTTAAGCAATTTATTTGGATTGTTTGATATATTATTAAGTTTTTAATCGATTTAGTTTTATTTATTGGGTGATTGGAGGTTTTAAAATAATTATTGTAGCTAAAAAGTCTATTATTTATGGAAAAATATATATATGGTAGTTGTACCATTAAAGTTTTGATTAGATTATTTAGTTATAAATATTTGAAGTATTATTGAATTTTTGATAGTTTGATTTTGAGGTTTAGACTTAAAAAGAGTGTTTTTAGAATTTAGAAAATAATAATTTTATAGTTAGAAATTGTTGAAAATCCTTTTTATTAAGGTAAATAATTTGGAGATGGTAAATAAATAATTTGGGGTTGTTAGAAATTTTAAGTTGTTTCTAAAATACTTAATAATTTTTGAGTTATGAGAGTTGCGGGAATTTAGAGTAAAAATTTAAATAATATAGAGAAGTTTAATTAATTAATTAATTAATATTAATATGTGGTTATATTAATTGTGTAGATTAATTATTGGTTGAGCAAAGAATTGACCTTGTGGTAATCCTTAGTATTGCTTTGGCGAGAGGTAACTACTTTCCACTTGTTATATGTGCTAATATGTTGTTTGTGAGTATTTTGTTGTTTTTAGAATAATATTTGATATTTGGAATTTGAGTAGATATGTTATATCTTTTGAGCTATGAAAATTGTCTTGTGGAATTTTTGGAATTGTGATTGAGAAGTTTGGAAAAGATATATAATTTATATCTTATGGATTATACTGAGAAAAGATTGAGACATTTTTCATTATATTGTGAATGGTTGGTTGTTATTTGGATTTTGGATTGAGTCCTATCCTACCACGTGGTAAGGTCGCCATTGGTGCACATTGGTTGGCTTATTCTTTCGTCCCCCATAGTGAGGGATAGGCCTTTGGAGCTTCTTATTCGTCCCTCAGAGTGAGGGATAGGCCCATATGTTTGATTGATCCCCCAGAGTGAGGGATAGACTTATGTGGCTTGTGTGTTGGCCCCCATAGTGAGGGTTTGGATGATTGAAATTATATTTCTATGGATATATCTATAGTTCTCAAGAATTAATAACTGTTCCACTTGACACCTCACGAGCACGTGTTAGTATGTATGATGAGTTGGAAAGTTGGTTACTGAGGCATTTGTCTCATCCCGTGGTTTAACATTTTCAGGCGATAGTTCCGGTGGTGGCCCATCAGGGAAGACTCCAGAGGCATAGTGTGCTGTTATAGCTTGTATAGCCTCCCTGCTTTTGTCCTATGTGCTGACTTGTTATATATTGCCACATAGGGCTCATCTACTATCATAATGTAAAATAATACTTTTAATTACCACTATCTGGTATGATAGGGCCGTGAGGAGGCCTGAGACATTTTAGACTCTGCATGTAACGCTTCTTTGAAAGTGTTAACTTTTGACTAATGAGCTCCATAGTTTATATTAAACTGATTTATCAGTTCATATGTTTGAAAATATAAGTTTGGTTTGGGCTAATGGTTGATTAATATTTCTAGACTTTGGAAGTCCAAGGTCCAAGGTAATGATCGATGTTACTCTTATTATAAGTTTATTTCTTTTAACCATAATAGTGATTTTAAAATTTTAAGGTTTCTTCTTTTCTATCATGGTTAGTCATTCGAATAAATTGAAAATTTTGATCTAAATGGGTTTTAAAAGAACGGTTGTCACAGGTAGCACGTTCGCAAAGTAGGAGGGAAGATTTTTCGAAGAGTGGTAGCATGTTGGCAGATCAGGAGAGGGAAGAGTTTTCACAAAGTGGGATCACGATTGCATAGAGGGAGAGGAAAGACTTTCTGACCATCATTTTTTGGCTCTTAGTTTCAAATTTTAGGGGAAGTATTATGAGGGGCAATAGCATCATTTTCTTTGTGGAATTAATATTAGTTTGCCCCTTTGGTCTTGTAGTGAAGTTTCAGAATGTTTTGGGACTCTTTGAAATTAATTTTGTACTGCGATCCTTAAATGAAATTTTCCCAGTTTTATATCAAATTTTATCTCGGGTTTGCACGAGTCACTCATGCTTTTGTCTTAGTATTATACTATTATAGGGTTCAATCAAGTTTGATAGCAACTTAACTCATTATGCAAACACAAAAACAACTAGTAAGAATTTTTTTCCTTTATTATTTTTTGGGTGCTATTTTTGGGCTTGAATATGCCCTTAATGGGTTGGAGTATTTGACTCAGTCAAACATTTTGAATCAAATCCAATCAGTTATGATATAAGTTAAATTAATTTGTTGTACAAATTAAATATATATTAGAGATATATATTTAGAATTAATTAAGGTTGATTTTGGATTTAAATGCAAATTCATAATCTTACCAGTTAAGAGATATTTGAATATTCGAATTCAAATTCAAACTGATAAGTTAAGTGGATATTTTGCATTCCCAAAATACCCCTGGCCAAAGCTACAAATAAAGAGATCAACCCGGATCTGAATATGAATCCAACCCAATATGCTTTATTTGTTTATATTTAGGGTCCGTTTGGATTAGCGGCAGAAAAAGCAACTTATTCTCAATCTGACTTTTAGAAAAGTAAGATTGAGTAAAAGTTAGACTGAGTAATATAACTTATGTTTAGATTGACTTTTATAAAAGTTAGTTTGTAAAGTAAAAAAGTTATTTGGATTATGATTAAATAAGTAAGTTTAGTTTCCAGAATGACCAAAATGAATATGACTTTTATTAATTAATAAAAAATGAGTAAAAATATGAATTTATAAAGTATAATAATTTTAAATTATTATAATATGAAGAAGTTATATTTAATAAATAAAATATATTTAAATTAGAAATCATAATAATGTGAAAATTTTTGAACCAAATAATATTACATAATTAATTGGATGATATACTCTACATAATTTATGTAAACATAAAATGAAAAATAATATTAAAAATTAAAAATATTATAAAAATGTAGAAAATTATTTTCACTTGAGAGAATATTAAAAATAAATAACTAAAAACTGATTAGAATATTAAAAATAAATAAGTAAAAATTGATTGGAAAGCATAAGGAATATGTAGAGAAGTATAAAAATATCATAAATATAAGAGTAAAAATGTCTTTTAATTTTAAAAAGCTGCTTTTGTAAAAGTCATAAGTAAGTTTTATGTACTTTTGTAATCATGTTTAAAAAAGTAGCTTTTGATTTGAGTCAGATTGGCTAAAAACTGTGACAAACAACTTCCAAATTTGTAAAATGACTTATCACCTTTATAAGTTATTTTTCCCTCCTCAAACGAGTTGCCAAACAAGCACTTAATATTTCTGACATACAGGTATCATCCCATTTGAGGCAATTATACTCAAGATACTATCACCAAATGTGAGCATTTCTTATAATGGGGATTTGAACTTTAGTTTATTATGGGGACTAATTTCTTTCACCAAGCCTAATTCTTATTGATCACTTGTAAGAGTTGAGAGTGAGACACACCCATTTTTTCGTCCTTCTTCTTCATCAACGCTGATTGTTCTTTACTGCATTCCTAATTATATGGGGCTATGAGGTTATCTCTCCCTTTCTGTTCTCAATCAATTTGGTGCTGAAGGAGATAATCTTTATTTTATTTCTTTGAGGGGATATTTTGGACATTTGCCTAATTTTATATTTTTTTCCAGAAAAATTAATCTTTCAATGTTTAATTTTTAACTTACTTATAAAGCAGAATTATTATGAGATCCTAAGAAAGAAATTGATTACTAGAAAACGCAATTTGAACTTGTTGTCATTTTTTACTCTGAAACTTATTAGTGCATGCTCTTCAGCTGTCAATTGACATTAAGGTAATTAAATCCCTTTGTGCTTGGTCCCTCAATTTAGTGTTGGACTCCATTTTTGAACTTTTGATTTATCCATTAACTCAATTTTTTATGTTTTTAATTTTTATATTATTATTCTTAAGGAGAAGTACAATCAAGTCTCAAGAAAGAGAAATAATCACTAAAAAATTCCAATAATAACCTGAACAGTCTCTAATAACAAGTTAGTGAAGAATGACAACATCTGATACCTATTTTGAGACCTTATCATAATTCTTCCTTAGTGTGCCACTGGTCAAACCATTACAAGACTAGTCCTAATTAAATTAATTTATTTTAAATATATACCAGCTAATTTAAATAAAAATATTAAAAATAACAACATACACAACAGATTTAAAACTTACTTCAGATAAAAACAGCAAAACAAAGTTACAAATATCAAGGATCTTCTCAGATGGAGAATCTTAGCCTCCAAATATATGAATTAACAAAGTTCAATTAGTAATCCCAGGTTTGTGAAGAAAGTTCAAGATATAAACATCTTCAACATATCCTAAAATAGATGATTTCTCTGTAAATAGAAATGTCTTTCTTTTCTCGAAAAAGCTCTTGCAATTGCACATGATCACTTTTAATTTTCTAACAAGTAAATTTTTATATATGCGTGTATCTTTTCATATACGATTAGCAGAAATCAGTGAAAGAAACTATGCGCTGAGTACAGAACCCCGAAGAAGAAAATCCTTCTGCTGATAATATTTATATACTGAAGCCTAAACTCTTTTAATTCCGGGAAAAAAATAGAAATTTGAGACGGATTTTGAAACAGATTTATGTGACTTTTTGTTTTCTTGATCTGTTTGTAAGTTTTTATCTAAAATCTCCTTTTTGTTTTTTTGGAAATTGCAAGAGTTTAGGTCTCAACATAAAAGAAATTTTCTCCTTTTCAGACTGCACTCAGTTCATAGTTATTTTTTTCACTGATTTTTTTTTTTTTGCAAATCACATATGAAGATATAAATATACACACATAAAAAATTACTTGAGGGAAAAATTAAACTGATCATTAGCAAGAGTTTTTACGAGAGGGAAGAAAATATTTTCTACTTACTGATATGATAATCTGTTTGAGAATGTCTTGAAGCTGTTTATTTCTCGAACTTTGTTCACAGAGACTTGGAGACATCATCTTGAACTTCATTCACAAATTTGGAGGCTAGGATTCTTCATCTCAGAAGCTTCATGGTTCTCTCTCTTTTTTAATATGAATCTGATGTTCTTGTGGTAGGAAAGCAAATCACTATATATAATAGTGTTGGCAGTTCATAGATGGGCATTAGCTATTTCATCGTTCACTTTATTTCACATGTACATGCATCGTGGACATTCCCTTCATGGTTTTATTACTTCTCCAGGAAAACATTTTTGTTTTTGGAAAAAAATAGTTATAGTGCATTTTTTCCCCCTTGAAAGCTGGCAATCTTGGAGGAACTATATATAGGAATCCGAAAGAAATTGTAAAGCAACAGTATAGTGCAAAATCTTTCAAATCCGGTACAATGTTACCTTTTTTTTTTTTAAATAATCATTATTAAGTTAATAGTAGGTGGTAAAAAAAAAATTCTTTTTATGCGGCTAACTCGACGTTGAACTTTAAAAAAAAAAAAAAGGTGTCGATCTTGCAGAAGTTTTGAAAGATTTCGTAATCTATTGCTCCATAATTTTTATAACACTTCTTAGAATATTTTTTGAGCGAAAAATCATTTTAATAAAAAAATAAATACTTTGTAAAACAATTTTCATTTTCTGTCAATTTTCTCTCCATGTATATATTTTTTGTCTAGAAAAGCAAAGTACATTTAATATAATGGCACGATATCTGTATAGTGAAGGTAATGTGTGTGCGCGGGTGCGCGCATGGCGGGCATATACAGTACATATACTCAGTTTATGGTTTTGCTACTTTGGCATGATTTTATTTTTATTTGTATTAAGTCGAAATATCTCCAACATGAAAATAGGTTGCTGCATTGTTTTTAGCGGAAAAAAAGTTTCTATGTATCGAACCCCCAATTAAAAAAATTGCTTTGTAAAGAAAATCCATTGTATAGATCATACGTTATTTGCTGATTTTTCTATTATTCTCTTGGTGATGACCTTGAACCCTATAATTATCTTGACAGCTCAGCATTTATGGTTTAGAACATATTTCTTCTAGTAAATAAAAAAACTGAAATAATTTAATTATTTGTATTTTTTTTTTGGGATAATAGAAAGAGGCCTCGGGCCTCAAAAAACCCAAAGACAGCAAGCCTCAACCCGCGTCCATATTCCTCACATCAACATGCTCTTCCAATGAGCTCATCTCTTCTCTGCAACCTCCTGACACCTTATCATGTTGCAAATTAACTTTGCACTTCAGGTTGGGATATTATCCTAAACCTGACAGCCTCGGGCCATGTTCCTCCTCATTTTTGCCAATATATCAGCACAATAGTTCGAACCCCTACCAATAGGGCAGATCCGAACTTTCCACTTCCTATCTAACATTTCCAAGATTCTTCTTTGTATCGCAATGGACAAACCCACTTCCCTTTCAATTTCCTAGCCAAAATGGTCGAATCTGTCTCAACAGAGATCTACACGAACCCTTTATTCAAGGCAATCTCCAATCCTTTGAGGATAACCTCGCTCTCCATGTCAAGGACATTATAAATTTTGAGCCTTTGAGCAAAACCACAGATCCATTCTCCATTTGCATTTCTCAACACTCCCTTACAACTCACCGGCCTGGGATCACCCCTATATGAACCATCTGAATTCAGCTTAACCCAACCCTGCTCCAGTGGCACCTAACTCACAGAGCTTGAGGAGGAAACTTCCTTCAATCTATTAAATACTCCCTTTGCATTAGCAAATTCAAGCGCTACAGCCCAAATTTTCCGAACTAGCGAGGTACTATACGGGTTCAAAGCTTTGAAGATTGTTTCATTATGTTATCTCCAAAGGCTCCAGCAAGTGACTCCAAAGATCACACACCAACGTATACCTCTGACTTTTTTATTATTTTGAAGGCTTTCAATTACCCAATCAGTCTGTGTTGCTGAAAAGAATCCTCTTTGAAAATTTTTGTTACAAAGAATCTTTAACCACCTTTCTTGCTAAAGGACAATTCCCAGTAACATGTAGGGAGGTCTCCAATCTACCACAAATCTCACACGAGCCCTTCGCACCTCATCTACTCGATCAAAGTACATTAGTATGTAATCTATCAAGCAACTGGAGCTAGAGAAAACAATGTACTCTTTTCGATCCGTTCCTTTCTAGATTAGGTTCCAAAAGCTCTCTTTTACCCTAAGCTTGTTTCCCCTAATTCTTCTATAGCCTTCTTTAACTGAGTACTCACCATTTCTACCTTTCCAGAGGAGTTGGTCTTTACCATCACCTCGAGGAGGATGAATTACTTTGATTCTCTCTATAGCTTCTTGGTTCAAGAAACACTTGAGCCTTTCCCGATTCTAGTTACCATTAGGATCCACCACATCCACCACAGTCCATTCTAGACACTCCTCAGCTACCTCTTGGGAGCAATGATTGATCAAAATAAAGTCTTTCTTGATCCAAGGCTCAAGCCAAAACAAAGTGGTTCTTCCATCAATTACCACTTTCCAAGAATTTTCATTAAGAGTCTCCCAAACGGCATCTATATCATGCGAAAAGGAAGAGGCACTCTTTAGGATTTGGAGGATTGAAGAGAGCTTATTTCCCGAATTGTACTTGTGCAACAAAACTTCTCCCCACAAACCTCCCCTTCCATTTCTCAGTTTCTATATTAATTTCAAAAAGTAAGCTTGATTAAAAGAGTCCAGATTCAAGACCCCCAAACCTCTATACTGCTTTGGCTTTTGAATCTATTACCAACTAACCAAATGAATCTTCCTAACATTTTCTCCATACCCCTAGATAAAGTCTCTCTCACTTTCTGACTAGGCAACACACCAACCTTCTTCAAACAACTAAATGCAACCCCAATATGTTCTTCTATTACTTCCCTAAATAACATCAAATTATCACCAAACATTAAATGGGAGATTTCTGGTCCATTTCGTCCTATTTTAAAAGCTTTCCACAAACCCTCGCTAGTCATCCATTAAATCAAATGTGTCAATTTCTCCATAGTTAACAAAAATACGGTGGGGATAGGGGGTCCCCTTGCCTGACCCCTCTAGCTGGCAAAAATCTCTTAGTCTTTTCTCCATTCCATACCACTTTCATTGAGAAGGTCATAATACACTTCAAGATTAGATTCCAAAAATCATCCACAAAACCCAACTTATGAAGAATTTTATCAATAAAACTTCATTTAGTTTGTCATAGGCTTTTTCCAAATTGATTTTCATAACAAAATAACCCTTCGTCCCTCTTATATGCTACATAGAGTGAATAATTTCTTAAGCAACCATAATATTATCCTGGATATGGCATCCAGGAACAAATCTAACTTGATTAGGGGCTACCACCTTATTCAACACTCCCTTCATTCAACTCACAATGATCTTAGTCACGCATTTGTAAAGCACATTAAACAACCTAATTGGTCTCTATTTCAAAGAATCAGGTCTTTTCACCTTAGGTATTAACACTAATAAAGTGTGATTTATCTCCTTTAAGTCCTCTAAACCTTTCCATAAACAATAGACATATTGAACAACATCCTTTTCTACTATGTTCCATTCTTTCTAAAAGAAGATTGTAGGGAATCTATCTTCTCCAGAAGCTTTAAACGCTCCTATTGAAAAGATAGCCTCCTTTGTCTCCTTCTTAGTAATCTCTCTATTCATATATGCCAACTCTTCTTTCTGTAAGGGGAAAAGGAGACAAGACAATTGTCAAACACATTTTCCTCCTACACCACCTTATTAAGATCTTCAGAGTAAAGAGAAAAGTAAAGCTCTCTTCTCATTTGTCTCAAGACTTCCTGATCCTCTACCCAATTTCTATTTGCATCTCCCAACATCACTATCTTATTCCTCTTTTTTCTTGTCACTGTTTGAATGTGATAAAACTTTGTATTCTTATGTCCATCATTCACCCATTGCCCTCTAGATTTTTGGTACTAAAGAACTTTTTCTTAATTAAGAACCTCTTCAAGCTCTTTTTGTAATTCAGACTCAAGATTAATAAGAGCCATACTAGGTCTATTAAAATTACTAATCTTCCTTTGAATTCCATATAGTCTCGCCAACAACTTCCTTTTTATATTCTATGTGTTGAAATACTTCCTAGTTACATTGCAGCAAATTAGGATGAAGGTCCATCAATCTATTCCTCAAACCCCCTTCCTATTTCTAGGATCTTTTTAGCATCGCATCAAAATCTAAGTACATCAACCACATTGCTTCAAATCTAAATGGTCATGGACCATAACCATACCCTTTATCATTAGAACAAAGAAGTAGAGGATTGTGATCTGAGGAGTTTAATCTAGTAAGATTTTTCATAACACCATTTTGAAAGAGACATCTTCAGCTAGTATTACATAGTCCCCTGTCCAAACACTCATATACCCTCTCATAATCATGGATGAGAGGCCTTTTCTAAGTATATTTGTCACCCAAAGCACCTTAATCCAGTAGGCTATAGTTACTAATTCTTTCTGCAAATAACTCACACCTTTAAGGATTACAAGGAGCTCCCCCCTTCTTCTCACTCTCCTCTATTATGTCATTCAAATCCCTTAATAGAACCAGTAGCTCCTGAATAACTTGTGCAAACTATGACATATCTTCCCAGAATCGCTATTTATCTTTATCATGAAGGTAAATATAAGTAATAGTAGCAAGCCAATCTTTCTTCCCTTGACTATTGAATCTTAAATAGACGTACTAAGTGTTCTTCTTCTCCACAACACACCCCACTCCGTCCCTCCAAGCCACCTAAATGCCTTTAGAGAATCCTATCCTTGGAACCGCCACCCAATTCTTAAAGCTAAGCCTCTGAAAGACCTCACCAGCTCTGGTATAGTTGACTCTAGTTTCTAGAAGCCCAATGATATCGGGATTCCTTTCTTGAATTAAGAAACATAGACCTTTCTCAAACTTCTTACTCCTCACTCCCCTATAATTTCAAGTCATGATTTTAAAATTAGTCAGCATCATATAGAAAGATAAAGAAAAACTTCAAGTCAATCAATACCCATAGACATATCAGGCCCTTCCTTACCATCCTTACGTAACCCATGGTTATCTTCCATACTATTACCAATAGAATTCTTCAAATCAGAAGGCCTACTTACCGACCCTGCTCTCACATGCAACATGTCCTTTGCAATTTTTAGTGTTTCATAAACTACAATCACATTAATTTCTTGCAAGCAATCCCTGTTATTGTTAACCATCAACTCATCTCTACTGCCAATATTGCTCTGTTCCCTAATCTTGCTTTATTTCACAGCACTTGAATGTCCCTAAGATGCTACGATGCCCTTCTTCAAGCTACTTCTGGATCCCTTAGGAATATGCTCAACAGGAATAATACTAGAAGATATCTATAAATCTCTTCCTTGTACCCTTGCATTCTCTTTTTGTACCAAACTTTCTCTTTCCCATAACCCGTATTAGTTTCAACAATAGCATCCCTAACATCATGACTATTCTCTTCCTTCGCCATCAAGTTAGCAAATTGAGATCCTTTCCCCTCTTCTTTTTAAAACCCAGAAGAGTTAACCTTCCCCTAAAATGAACCATGTGTTCTTCTTCTGTTATGCACCTTAGACGATTCCCCAAAACATACTCCTCCTTCCCTTTCTCATTTTTGTGCATCTCCTTATCTCCCTCTAAGTACCACTTTCTTTTCTTACATTCTTTTTCTGTATGACCATACATTTCATAGCAGAAACATAGTAAATGCAAACCCTCATATATTATAAACCTTTCCTTCCTATAGATAATGTAAGAGGGTACTAAAGGTTTCCTTAGATCCACTTAGACTTCCACTCTAGCATAACCCCCTGTCACCTACAAAGCAGTTGACAAATCTACTTTAATTGTATGACTACTTTCATTACCCATGGCCTCTAATATTCCTTCATCATAATACTCAAGTGAAAGGTCAGGAAATTTAAGCCAAATAATAGCCTCCTCAATCGCCTCATGCAAAACTCTTTTGTTATTTAAGAGTATAAAACTCGTCATTTAGCCACTATTATGGTAGGAAAGGAAAAACTGATACAACAAACTACCATAGTAAAAAGAGAAGCTAGCAAGCATTTGAAGCTGACATTCAAATCCATGGGCCAAAACCCAAATTAGTTGCATACAACCACAAAAAGAATCATCCATTCATTCTATTGGGCCTTCGGGCCTCTGGCCTTGGTAACAAAAGATACCATACATAAGCCTATCCTGTTTTCCACTAAACATAGACTAAGGTTTCATAAACCAATATGAATAGCCTTCGGCCAATTAAATAAAGAGTTAAAAGTATCCCCAGTTTACAAAAATTTACATCAACAAAATATTATCAAAATGACCCTACATGTGGCAATATACATTAACCATACATAGCACACACAAGCCAGAGGCATTATAGTGACGTAACTTAAACCTCTGTGTCCCTTCCTAGCGGCACGCACCTAGAACCTTTACCTGAAAATATTTTAAACCATGAGGTGAGACTAAAGTCCTAGTAGCCAAGGCTCCAATTCAAAATACAGACTGAAAGGTGCTTGTGAGGTGTCAAGTAGGGAAAATATCAAGTACTGCCATAAACATTAGCCACAAAACTCATGCAAGTGCAATGATGCAATCCAACAACCATATCCCTCACTGTGTGGGATTTTTAAGAGCTAAACCTGGCTTATCCCTCACTATGGGAGACGTAAGGAGCCAAACAGCCTATCCCTCACTATAGGTGATGTAAAGAGCCAACCATTATGCATTAATGGAGGCCTTACCATATGGTAGTATCAACCATGTCTCTCACCATTTCCCAACACATAAATCATGCTTAAGCATTTACCGAAAGGTATATTAACATTTCAAAAGTAACTTCAATAGGTGGTATAATTTCTGAATTTTCCCAAAACATTCAGTATCATATAAAACCCCACAAGACAAATTTTTCCTTCTCAAATATTGACAATACATTCAGATCACAATTTATTACTAGTAGATAGAAACAACAAATCTACTGACAGTACCATAGTGGCATGTACAAAGAATTGGAGAGTGGTTACCTCTTGCTTGAGTAAGGATTTACAAACCACTAGCCTCCTGCACCAACACTACAAGCAACCAGTGTATACAAGCATACAAACACACAACCACTATGTACTAGTTTTCAAACTAATAAAGTGGCCAAAAAATATTTGGGGACTCAAAATTCTTAACCTTAACCCAATCTCTACCCAATTTCAAAAGCACCAAACCATCTTAGCAACACTCCAAAAGCCACAAGAGTCTATTATAACCTTAACTCCCATCCAAACATCAATTAGGATTCAAAATCTTAAAGACCTACTCTAGGAATTTAATAGCCAAACACCTAAAGAGGACAAATTAAGTCTTATTAACATTTTAAACCGATTAGACAAAAGAATGCATCTTGCTCATTGGTAATTTGTTTAGCATAATAGCTTAATTTTGAAGACAGACATTTTTTATGCTTGTATTCATCAGTATGCTTTTATGCTATTTGTTCAATTAGATTTATGTCCTTAGGTCTGCAAACTTCTTTCTCTTGTTGGTCATGAACACATTTTCTTTTACCATTGCTCCCCTCAGGTATATTAGAGCTCACTCGTGATTGAAGCATTTTTCTTTTATTAGTACTTTCTTCAACATAATTATTTGAAGTCTTTAGAGCATCAGAAAGAGGATAATAACTTGGATATATTTCAAAATAGGAGTTATAATCTGAGGCTGCCATTTCCTAAATAAAAAAAAAGTTAAAAGAAAGAAGAAATAAATGAAAAAACACATTTATTTGCAATTTTTTGTACAAAAAATGTCACAAAAAATAAGCACATAATATATCAATTTGTAGCTCATGATTTTAGAAGTTTTTCAGGCAGAACAGGGTCTAAAAAAGTGTTACCACGTGCCTACAAGTGCCCCTAGAAGCCCTCCTTAAAAAAAATTTAAAAAAATAAAGGAGGAAAGGGCGAGTGTTTTCTCCGCTATCACACCTACTCCATTTGATTCCTCACAACTTGAGGCGTCCAATCATGTGCTCATTATGACCTAAAGGGCCCTGGGTGGACCCCACATAGTGTTTGAGAGAAAATTTTTTAAAATAAAAATTTTATTTATTTATTTTTTTTTTGGGTCGGGTTGGTCCACTAACCCGACTCCATCGTGGATCTAGGTCGAATAAACTCAAAACACAGTCTTTCACTTAAAGTGAAACACTGCATCCTGGCCAGCCCAAAATGACATCATTTTGGGCTGGTCAGGTCATCCCTGATCTCTAATCGGGTTGCCTTAGAGCTGACTGGAGCTCTGGCGGGTCCATCACGACATGCCAACTTCAAACCTCCATAACTTTCACCTCTGAGCTCCGTTTTATGCATTTTAAATGTCTATGAAATCATCTTTTCAAGTTCTACAACCTTAGGGTTCATTTTCTTTAAAAAAAAAATCTTGTTTTTACAGAGCCAAGAATCTATTTCACATGGCCGACGTTGGAGCTTGTGGAAAATGGATTTTGATGACATTTTTGAACTTTATGGCAATGCAGATTTTATTTTCATGCTTCAAATATAAAATCAGAGTGTGTTTTTTGGAATTAAATTTGCAAGCATATCATCAATGCAAAATACCATACAATCAACGCAGCGAAAGAATTCAAAAATGTTAGTCCGTATAATATACACTCACATATATATAAAGCCTCAAGATCAGTAGGGCTTTGATACTAATGTTAGATAACATAGAGAATGGATTAGGAAATGCACCTGGTTAGATCTTAGGTTGGGTTGGCTGGATCCTCTGAGCTCACGTTATAAACAAGGCTATAAAAATCTAAGCTTTAAGTGCACAGCAGAGCATGTTTTGCAAGAGAGAATAAGAGAGAGAGAGAGAGATAACAGGAAAGCTCAACTACTGAAATGTGTTGAATTGATGGGTGGAGGCCTCTATTTGTAACTTTTGCTAGGGGTATTTTGGGAAACCAAAATATTCATTGAGCTCATCAGTTTAAATTTGAATTTGGATATTCAAATATATCTTTGAATTATAATATTATAATTTCTTGAATTCAAATCCAAAATTAATCACAATCAATTCTAAATATATATATATATCTCTAATATATATTTAATCTATACAATATAAATTAATTAAATTTATATCGTAACCGATTAGATTTGATTCAGGATATTTAACCGAGTCAAACATATTATAATCTTGCTTGGATATTTGATGGTTTATTCTCTTAATATCCAGTCAAATAGTCTGGCCCATCAAGGGCAGATCCAAGCCCAAAATCCAATATCGATTAATGTAGCAGCTGAAATGGAGGTCATAGCAGTTGTTGGTGTTTTTTTTTGCCTTTTGATTTGTCGAAGATCCACTTAATGGTGTTGCGCGCCGCCTCTTATTTTGGAACTTATAAGGACCTGTTTGGTTGAATTCCATTGCAACTTACAGTGTAATGCAGTGCAGTGCAATGGGATTGTAATGTAATATTAATTACAAAGATACTATTTGGTATGTTTTTTAAGAAGGATGCAATGAGTTTTTTTTTTTAAATAATTATCTAAACTTCATATATAGTAAAAGTACCAGCTTACCCTTAGTAATAATTCAAACCCTCAAATGTTGGAAAGCTCCTTCAAGATTCTAAGCCTATCGACCCTATCATTTCTCTCTTAATGGAGGACAATTTTCTAATGGAATAAATGGTCTACCCTTGTTCTTTGTGGGTTCTCGCTTTATGGTTCTTCTCTCTTTGCTAAGACAATATGCAACTTTGTACATCATTTTCAAGTTCAAATTGTCGCTTTATGGAATTTTTCCCTACGTTTATTTCTTCTTGTTATTTTGCTCTTTTTTTGTTTCCCAAGTTTTGATTTCCTATTCTTTCATTTTCTGCAACTTGATGGGCTTTTTGTATCATTTTTATGAAGTTTGGATAATGACGAGCTATTAGCTTCCTTGGTCTATGAGAAGGGATAAAAAAAGAATTTATCAACTTCTAATGAAATCCTTTGAAAGTGGCTGTAATGGGAAAATGGTTATTAAACTTGTTGTGAAACTTCTGAGTTATGAAAGTTCTGCGTAGCAAGGGGTAGATATTGTCTTTTTACCTAAGTTAGTGAGGACAAAATAGACATTTTATAAAAGATTACATATCTGCAATGAGTATTCATAGGGGGTCCCCTATAAATAGACATTACCAAAAAAATGTGCTATCTTTATTACTAGTGCAATGTTTTTTTACCATCATTAGTCCAACCAAACAGATCATTTATGGTAATGCAGTGAGGATTACCATCGCACACCTGTATGGCGTTGAACCAAATGGCTCTTAGTCATATTTGGTAGAAAAATAAAGCAAAAACAACTATACTTGCTTAGTAGAGTTTTCAAATTATTTCATGCTTTTTGTGGCAAACCTGAGGTTGACTATGGAAGGATATTACTCATAGAAGATCATGGATTATGTCTTCCTCTCTTTCTTCCATGTATTTTTGGTTGGCTAGCGATTTGATTCTTTGTGACCAAATTGGGAAATTGGATTCGGAGATGCAAGAAAATAATTGTTTAAACTTCTCCAATGCATGTTCATCATCTCAACCAACCATCGATGTGGAAGAAGAAGATGATAGAGCAATTCTTGTGGTTCAATTGTGGTATGAGACATAGGAAAAGAGAAGGGAGGGGGAGAGAAAGGACAAGGGAGGAAGGGTAGTTGAGGAATGTGCTAAACCTAGGCATTTTTACTTTCTAAAACTCTAAAATAATGAAAACAAATTCACATGAGATTCAAAACCTCTAAGTTGGAGCATTTTGATTGGGTAAAGCACAGATGAGTGGATACTTTGAAAATATCTAAACATTTTTTAGGGTTAAGGGTCAAAATACCCATGAACTTGTACCAAAAGTTCACCCAACACCATGAACTTTCTTCAGGCTCAAAATACCTATCGAAGTTTAAAAAAGGGTCAATTTTGACATCACCGTGAAAGCTTTACTACGTTAACTGTGAGTGAGACACCGTTTGACTGAGAAATATGATGTGGAGGCCCACGTCAGTTCTGCAAGGTGCATGTGGCGATGACATTTGAAAACAAAAAATGAAAAGGAAGAGAAGGAGTCAGACAAAACAACATTGGCTGGAAAAACACCATGAACCAAAGACGAAAACGTGAGAGAGAGAGAGAGACAGAGATTTTAGAATTTAGGGTTATGGATAAAGCGAGAAATTGAGCTTGAGAAAGTGAGACAGAGTAAGAAATCAAGGTTACAAAAGTGGGACAAAGCGAGTTAGAGTGGCATGTGAGTTGATTGTTCAAGTGACACAGTGTACAGATTGCAGAAGAACCACAAGAAGGAATCCTAGGTAAGAATCAATTGGACCTGTGAGGGGAGGTTTTTTTTTTTTTTTTAGTTTGGCTAAAGTAAAATGGCATTAAAGCCCTTGTGGTAATCAATGGGTTTTGTCTTCACAGGGGTAATGGCACCGAATCGTGAGCATGAGAGGGAGGAGATGTACGAAAAGAAGCACACAAGGTTGTTGAGAAAGGTAAATGGCATTTTTAAGTTAGCAAAGAGTAGTTGGAAGCACAATAAGATTGTTCTAAGAGAGGGTCGTAGTAGCATCTCAGAAGCGATTTTATTAGGTCCATTAGTATGGCTGAATGAGAATGATATGCCAATAAATGACTTACATGAAAACGAGAGAGCCTACATGTAGGGAATTGAAAGACGACGCGCAGTGGAAAAACAACTCAAAATTTTAAAGCTTTCAATCCCTTGCCTGGATCTACCGATCGCGTTTAAGTCAGGTAGTAAGAAGCATTACCTTCGGTGTTCGGTTTCCAGGTGGCTTGGTGATTCCGCCGTTCAGGATGCCTTTGCTCGCCTCCTTTATTGTTCGAAGTTGACAACTCTGGTCGGCTTCCTCTACCGGTATCCACACGAATAGCTCTCTGGTTATAGACGGCGTGCTAGTGCCCTTTTGTCCGTCTAGGGTTTTCAGAGAATCCGTCCACTCTTATCTCTCTTAGGCCGTCTCTTATCTGTTGGTACTCTCACGCTTAAAACCCTAGCTCCTCATATCAAATATATAGGATGCTATAGGTTTAATGAACAATATTTAATTTCGAAATTAATTCTAAATTAATTCCAAAATTAATACAATATCAAATATTGCCTAATCAGATAAGAGAATAATTAAATAAATATGGTTTATATTAAATCTGTCTCACAGATTTAATTCACCTATTTATTTAATTCAAAAATAAAGATATGACGGAATTAATTTACATAGATCTAATTTATCCTTATAAATTAAATCTAACAATTAATATCTCTTATATTTATATAATATATATACGAATTTATATATATATATATATACACACATCCACCCTATATTATTCATTGAATCTGGACATATCTTAGATTCAATGAATCTGGACATCATAACTCATGTTGGGCTATTTTGTGTGCGACCCTATAGGCCCATATGAAGTTGGTAGTGGGCCATTAACTATAATGACTCACAAGTCGTAAGTGGTCTCTAGCAAGACATCACGACTACCCAAATCATATGAGGATCGTTGAACGATGTAACCTTTCATACAACCATATCACGTCTCTTTTGTCACACGACATTTTGGTCATGGATGAGGCATGGAGAACGTCATCCTCCTATCCATGACCGTTACTTTCTCGATCCCTGAGTAGTCTGAGTATAGAAACGGAACTACCTTTCCATTATAGTATGGCCATACATTTCTCAGACTCACTCATCGAGGGGCCCAGTAATGTCTCTCTACGAATGTGAGGGACAAATTCCATCTTGACCATTCACATTCCTCCGCATGAAAAACCACTAAGCCTGAACATAGTCTTTATGATCACTCGGTCAAAAGTAACTTTTGACTAGGTCAAAGCTAAGCGTTTCTCATGTAGGAATCCATGATGATCTCAGGTCAAAGGGCACAGTGACATGGTTTGTATATGAGAGAAGCTTATGACTTAACCCATGCAGCTCTCTCATAGCGAGTCGGTCCAACACCTTGTACTCTTACATGTGCCTATGACTTTAATTTATATCTCTATATATCTTTAAAGTCATACTGGTCTTATTTCATCTCTGCTCCCACATAAATGACCGACCAGGGACATTTAGGATAAACCATGAGTTATCCAAGGATAGTCATCACAGTAAACATGCAAATAATATGATAACGTAATTAATAAATTCATAAATTAACAATGTTCAAAACATAATGATTGGCCCCTAGGGCACAATTTCCAACACTACAATAACAGAGGTGAAATTGTGGTTCAAGAGACATAAGAGCAAGAGGTAATTGATGTTAGAGATGATAACCCTGATGTTGGTTTAGAAGATCAAATTGATTTTAGTGTTGAAGATAACCATGTGATTGGTTTAGCAGATAACCCTGTGATTGGTTTAGCAGATGACCATGTAGTTGGTTTAGAAGATGACCTAGTTGTTGGTAATGATAAATGAAAACGCAAAGTGATTGAGGAATATGAGAAAGAGGATGAGACTAAATATGATGAAGAAGGTAATGGTAATGAGTCTGATAGGAGTGAGGAAGAGGATAGTAATGATGAGAATTATGTTGCTGAAAGTAGGAACTTTGATACAGAAGAGAGTGTGTTTGATGATTTTGAATTGGGTGAAATATCTATGGAAAGTGACATTGATGATGAGGAGGCAGAAATGGGCCTTCGTAATGATAATGGGCCAATGGAACAAGTATTGGGCCAAGAGGAAAGTGAAGGGCTGAGTAGTAGGTCGTTGTTCATGCTAGGCATGACTTTCATAGACAAGGAGGAGTTGAAGAGTAAAGTGGATAGGTACACCATAGAGATAAGGGTTAAGTTAAGGGTAGCCCGAAGTGATAGGAGGGTTTTTAAAGTGGTGTGTGAGAAGGGTTGCCTGTTTGTGTTGTATGCTTCTAGGGATGGATTGGATGTCGGCTTTCAAGTAAAAACATTGTGCTATGAGCACAATTGTGCTTAGGTATATAAGAACCCAAGGGCTTCTGTTATATGGCTGGCTCAGCACTTTAAGGAGAAAGTGCAAGAAATGCCTAAATTTAAGATTAGTGAGATGAAGAAAGAGGTTGAGATGGAGTTCAAGGTGCATGTGAGCATTCAAAAATACAAGAGGGCCAAGAGGAAAATAATGCAAGAGATGAAAGGGAGTTATAAAGATGAGTTTGCAAAGCTAGAGGCTTACTACAATGAACTACTCAAGTCAAACCCGGGCATAGATGTTAGTGTTGAGTTGAGCAATGAGGCATTAGAGCAAGGTAGAAGGGTTTTTCACAAGATGTACTTATGCTTCAATGCTTCCAAGGTATGGTTAACTTAAGAAATGTATATTTAATGGTTTTCCAATTAGTTGCTTTTTGTGTGACAACAATTGATAATAATGCTGTGTGGCAAGTTGGATGGAGACAAGGTTGCCTACCTTTCATTGGTGTAGATGGCACATTCTTGATAGGGAAAGCAAGGGGAATACTATTGGCTGCAATGGGAATTGATGCAAACTATCAACTGTTCCCCTTAGCATTTGGTAACCCAAAAGGAGAATGGGAATAACTGGACCTGGTTTTTACAATGGCTTCAAAGATCTCTGGATCTAGGTGGTGGTGAGAGAATGACGTTGATGTTTGATATGCAAAAAGCAAGGAAGAAAAATCATGTTATCAGTTCACTTCATTGGTTTCTATCTTAAGTTTATGTTTTTTTGGTAAACGATTTTTGTTTAAAGCTTAACTAAGGTAATTGGTCTATTTCAAACTCTTCTTCAGGCCTTATGTCAAGCAGTCACAGATGTCCTCCCACGAGTTGAACATAGACTTTGTGCAAGGCACATATACACAAACTAGAGCAAGAGATAGAGGGGAAATGAACTTAAGAAAAAGTTCTTTACTTGTGTATGGAGCACGTTTGAGGAAGAGTTTAAAGACCACATAAAAGCTGTAAGCCAATTGAGTAAACCAGTAGCTCTTACTCTCTCCACTTATAATCCCAGAGCATGGGTAAGAGCTTATTTCACATGTAGAAGTGTTGGATGGTTGATAACAATAGTAGCGAGTCACTGAATGCTTGGATTGATGACTATAGATACCTTCCTGTTATTAGAATGTTTGATGGGATTAGGATTAAAATGATGGGCAAGTGGGCTAAGAATGAGAACATTATTAGAAACTGGAAGAATGATCATAGTCCTAAGTGCTTAGAATTGTTTGAGGCTAATAGGTACCTAGCTTCCCAGTGTAGAGTGCATTTTAGTGGAGATGAGGGTTATGAGGTTAGTGAGGGACAAGACAGACACACAGTTTACTTGGCAAGGAACGTGTGCACGTGTAGGGCATGGGATTTAATAGGAATCCCATGCCAACATGCAAGTTGTGCCATGTGACATGCTAAAGTCGATCCCAAAACTCAAATATCACATTTCTATCACAACGACACTTATCTTGCTTCTTACCGAACTAAGATGCAACCAATAAGAGGGAAACAGTTTTGGGACTTGGATAATTTCCTTCCAATGCAACCTCCCCTAGTGTGTACTTTGCCTGGAAGGCCACTTAAAAAGAGGATTAGAACTAAAGAAGCAGATCGCAGGAAGAAGAAAGCTATAACTGTGACCAATGTTTGTCAAACTCCACAAGCCATTCGTCTTGAGCAAGGCCAGCATGAGAAGTTAAGTAGGGGAGGAAAGAATAATAAATGTAGCATTTGTAAAAAAGAGGGCCATAATAAGACTACATGCAAAGAGGTAATCTTTTGTGACTCACCTATATGTTTCACTTGTTCATTTCATATTTCAAATTTCTAGTTTTGTACATTAACTGAGCTTAATTTTGTGATATGGCTCACCTATATGTTTCACTGCAATCTGTAGGCTCCACCTATGAGCACACCACGTGTACTAGGAGACAGAAAGGGCAACCACAACAACCACCACAAGCTGAAGCCATCCACATGTCTCAAGAACCACCACAACCCTCCCAAGCCTCTCAAGACACACCACCAACATACCAACCATCTCAACACACATCACCGCATACCGCAAGCATGCCAGCCATCTCAACAAATGAAGCTAAACAGCCCCCACACAGAAGTGTAAGGATCAACTCAAGAGTTCAATATGGGATGGGCATTAGAATTGATGAGAACACAGGAAGAACTGTGTATAATGTGAGTATTTCTATGTTCTTTGTGGCATTTGAATTCAGGGCCCAAACTTGATACTTTTTTACATTTTTCATTTATGCAGCCAGGCTTAAGTTCTAAAATTTCCTCGAGGAGGGTACTGCACAGGAATATATGCATAACCATGCGGACACAACCATAAAATTCCCCTTGTCAAATGAGAGAGAATTGAGGAAGTCTAGGGTTAGAACTCAAGTACAGGACAAGGAACCAGGAAGATTCAGCTCAGTGTGCTTGGCACCCCCCACCTGCCATTCAAACCACTAGGTTTGCATTGGAAGGGACAACCATCTGTTACAACTTCACAGCTATTGGCAAAGAGACAAGCCATGATTTCACAGACCAAAGACAAGGCAAAAAAGACTAAGCTATGATGTAGCTTATGTATTTAGGAATGTCTTTTGGGGACCTATTTCAATTGTGCTTATGTATTTAGCAATGTATTTTGGAAACTACTCCTTGCTACCATATCTATTTTGGCACATTAAGTTCTTTTGGTAAATCAGTCACAATGTTTAGCTCGTATTGGTCTCCACATTTTGTATAGATCCACATTTTGGGAACTACTTCTTGTCTCCACATTTTGCAAGTTCATTTGGTAAATCATCAGTGTTTATTGTCTATCATTAGTATTGTCAAATTGATGGATAATCAATCAACCGAAGCTGTTCAATACTAATGAGCATTGTTTGATTGTCAAATTGGTCAAATTGTTCGATTTTTGAAGAATAGGGACTATTATCCTCATATGCTACATAATCCCATGCTGACAACATCCAAAAAAACCTGCCTCCATCTATTTTAATTTCAATTTCTAATAACCAAGCATTGTACAATGTTACCATGGCCAAACAACTACAAAAAAACCATAACCACTACAACAACTGATCAACTCCACAAAATAATTCCACCCCTTTCTTTTAGGTTTTAGCTTCCCACCCATAGTACAAAAATGTACACCCATGTCAACACCACTATCACCATCGCCACTCTGAACTTCATTTGCCCTTTCCTTCGTTCTTTCTCATAGTCTTCATCTCTCCTTTTAAACTTTCTCACCTCACCATGGATTGTTGGTAACTCTTCATACAACCTATCACCATCCTTTCCTCATCGAAGCACAACATTCTCATCATATAGCTTATCTATCTCATCGAGAAGCTCCTTTATGACAGCATTTGCCCTCTCACCCAAATCATCATTATGCCAAGCGAAGAATCCACAGCCCCTGTCCTGTCAATAATAGTCTCCAGTGTCACAATTCGATGGCCATGACACTCAAATGCTAATAACCAGTAAAAAAACAAGAACCACATTACCTGGTTGTATCTTCGACATCCATAAAACCTTCGACCCGGGTTTCCTTTAGTCCACGCTGTCCATCTTGGAGCTACAACATTGTGGTGGTAGTATCTCTTGGGTCCTTCATAGTCCAGCTCGCGAGTTGCCTTCCTTAATAGCGCTATGTGTCTTCTACTTCTTCCTGTGGTCATCGTTGAAGAAGACGCCATTTCTCCCCACCTACCTTCTCATTCTTTCGTCATATTCACAGATTCAGTTTCTACCTTCCTAGATTTATTGCTTCCAGTTGGGTAGTTGTTGGTGTTAATGGACAGCTATAGAGACATTAACACATTCCCATCAGCATGTGTGATTTCACACCTGTACACCACCGTGGCAAGATAAGAAAAAACTTAACGGACGTTTCCTGACTTTCATGGCGATGTCAAAATTGACCCTTTTTTAAACTTAGATAAGTATTTTTTAGCCCGAAAAAAGTTCATGGTGTTGGGTGAACTTTTAGTATAAGTTCATGGGTATTTTTGACCCTTAACCCTATTTTTTAATAGGTGGATACCTGTGTTTAGCCAAAAAAACAAAAGCAAAATCTTGGTAAGATACTGTTTTTTTGTGTATGGATAATATTGGTAAGATACTTTTTGAATACTTGTACAATAACTATATATCGTTGTAGGGAAAATCCGCTGATGACAAATGCACATGCATTCCGATTACACTTTAAATCCTGGAAATCAATATGGAGGCAGATATTCTAAAACTCAAATTTGCAACCATAGCATCTTTCAAAGACCTCTAAAACTTTGATATGAATCTTAGTTCTTGATTTAATACAATTCTTTAATACTCCATGAAACCTTACAATTTCTTTAGTATACAATGGAGCCAGTTTATTTCCTATTTACATCTGCACTTTTCACAAATTACTAGTTTGTTGTGTGATTTTTAATTCAAAGGACTGTTAGTTCTTTTTAAAAGAAGAATGTTTCCATTAACCTCTATCTCCGTTTTCTCTCCATTTGTTATATTCATCATCATATTAATTAACAGTCACCAGTTGGATTTAATATCTTTTCAAATATTATTATCATATTGAATAATAAAGATATCTATAAATAAACGTAAAAAATCATATTTATAAAGGATAAAAATTGATATTTAATACCTTTTTAGTTCAATTAATTCAATCTAGGTGTTTGTTTCGATTCAATCCGTATTCATTTTTTTAATAAGAAAAAAATAAATTCATTTTATGGAGCCGCTGGAATGAGACAAAATGCTCACATCATTAATGAGTGGTGCTGGGGGAGGATTGGGACAAGGCATTGACTTCAAGTCAACCGTTGTTGATTTCTTTGCTTATCAATTGCAGAATGACTAAAGTCAGCCAAAATTAGGGTCAAGCCGCTTGCATTGACTTGGACAAATTTTGAAAACTCGGAGTCACTCTATTTTTTTATTCCAATTTTTCATATAAACATTTTTAAATCCAGAGAGACTTAAAAGAATAAAACAAATTCTCAAAACGTGGACTAACTTTTTTTTTCACATTTTATATACAATTCCTGTGAACATTAAGAAATAGAATAAAAATAGATCTTATTTATATTTTTAATTAAATTCCACAAAAGAAGAAGGCTCGACATTATTCCAGTACTTCAGTCCTTAATATTAGAGTTAAATAATTAATTTATGAATATTAAGATAATTCACTAGTTTAGTTAGTTATTTATAACAAATGTATTTTGATTTCTCTAAACTACCCTATTGAATTAATTATGTGAATTGGAACTAACTCTTAACTCAGAGCCCCTTAATTGATATGTGTAAAAAATTATACATTTAAGAGGCAAAGTGATATATTTAGAACTAAAATAAATCTATTGTCTATCTTTTCTTATCTTAAGGATCAGAGTAGTATTAGTTATTGTAGGCACCCCTCACTACTTTATTGACAAATATAGTATAATGACCCAAAATTAAAAAGGTAAGGGTGCAATATCCTGAATTTTATTTTAAGATTTAGTAAAAAAAAATTTCAAATAATAATAATTTACTACTCCATCCGTTCCTTATTACAAGAGACAAATAACTGAAGTACGTTAATAAAAAAAACAGTTAAAATTAGTTAAGAACAATTAATGTGTAAAAAGTATAATTTGTTTTCCAAAAATGCCCTCATTAATAAAGAAAGAGAGCATGAGAGAGAATAATTAAAATATTAAAAGAAAGAGAAGTGGGAGGGAGAGAGAGTGTGAGTTGGAGATAATAAATATGGGTAAAATAGGAAATCAACACAAAAAAGTAGAGACAACTTTTAAGTGTTTCTTATATATAGGAACATACCATAAGCATCAAATGTCTCTTATAATAAGGAACGGAGGGAGTATTATTTATTATAATAATACTTTATTATTAAAAAAAGGATCACTTTTTCTACCGAATTCGGTGGAAAAGGAGGCAGCATTCAATTTGAAGAAGAAGTTGGGGATGGATCGTTGGGGAGAAGAGTTAATGCGTGAAGAAAAAACATGGAGAAGCAGGTGAATGTTAGAGATAAAAAGAGCGTGAGGGAAAGAGAGAGAAAGAAAGAGAGAGCAAGGAAGAAAGAGAGAAAAGGTACGGGAAAGGGCAAGAAGCTCAATCAGTAATCATTGTGAAGGAGAAGATAAATTTTGAAGATAATTTAAATATATAAAATTACTTCTTTTTATCAAATTTTTTTATAAATTTTTTTTATATATTTTACGCTTTCTAATAGTAGTATTACTATAGTGATTAAAGAAAATTTTGAAACTTATATATGGGATAAGTTTTGAGTTTTGGTAATAGATGATTATAAAAATTTAGAGGTAAATGAGTTGTTAATATTAATTAGTTTAGAGTTTTGTCTTTGTTGGTTTTTAGAACTTAAATTAATTTTTCTATTTGAAAAATCTGTTATATATGGTTTATATCATATGTTTACTGATTAAAATTAAGTTAAATAATTTACTTGATGTGTTTAACATATTATTGATATTTTAATCGGTTTAGTTTTATTTATTAGGTGACTGGAGGTTTTAAAATAATTATTTTAGCTAAAAAATTTATTATTTATGGAAATATATATGATAGTTATACCATTAAAGTTTAGATTAGATTATTTATTTATAAATATTTGAAGTATTATTGAATTTTTGATGGTTTGATTTTGATGTTTAAACTTAAAATGAGATTTTTAGAAGTTAGAACATAATAATTTTATATTTGAAAATTTTGAAAAAAATCCTTTTTATTAAGATAAATAATTCCGAGGTTGTAAATAAATAATTTGGCTTGTTAAAAAATTTTAAGTTATTCCTAAAATATTTAATTTTGGATTTTGAGAATTACGGGAATTTAGAATACAAATTCAATTAAATTAGAAATTTAACTAATATATATAAGCTAATTAATTAGCTTATATTAATATGTGGTTGAATTAATTGTCTAGATTAATTATTAGTTGAACAAATGATTGACCTTGTGCTAATCCTTTTTATTGCTTTAGCGAGAGGTAACCACTTTCCACTTGTTATATGTGCTAATATATTATTTATGAGTATTTTGCTATTTTAGAATAATGATATTCTATTTAGAATTTGAATAGATATGTTATACCTTTTGAGTTATGAAAATTGTCTTGTGAGATTTTTCGAATTGTGATTGAGAAGTTTGAAAAGAATATATGATGTTATATCTTATAGATTATATTGAGAAAAGATTGAGACATTTTTGTTATATTATGAATGATTGGTTGTCATTTCCATTTTGAATTAAGCCCTATCCTACCACATGGTAAGGCCGCCATTGGTACACATTAGTTAGCTTCCTTCATCCCCAGAGTAAAAGATAGATCTTTGTGGCTTTTTATTCGTCCCCCAAAGTGTGGGATAGGCCTATAATAAGAGATAGACCTTTGTAACTACTTATTCGTCCCCCAAAGAGTGGAATAGGCCTATATGTCGGATTGATCCCTTATATTGAGGGATAGACTTATGTGATTTGTGTGTTAGCCACTGTAATAAGGATTTGGATGATTAAGATTATTTAAATATATATATTTTATATTTCCATTGACATATATATTGAGATTTAATAATTGTCCTACTTGACACCTCACGAGCACATGTTAGTATGTATAATAAGTTGAAAAGTTGGTTACTGAGATGTTCGTCTCATCCCATGGTTTTTACTATTTTCAGGTGATAATTCATGTGGTAGCCTATCAGGAAAGACTCCGGAGGCATAGTGTGCTGTTATATCTTGTATAGCCTCCCTACTTTTGTTTTATGTGTTGATTTGTTATATGTTGCTATATAGAGTTCATTTACTCTAATGTTATAAACTAATACTTTTAATTACTACTATCTGGTATGATAAGGCCGCTGGAAGGCCAGAGACATCTCAAACTTTGCATGTGACACTCTTTGAAAAGTGTTAACCTGTGACTGATGAGCTCCATAGCTTATATTAAAATGATTTATCAGTTCGTATGTTTGAAAGTATAAGTTTAGTTTGTGTTATGGTTGAATAATATTTCTGGACTTTGAAAGTCCAAGACCCAAGTTAACAATCGATATTACTCGTAATATAAGTTTATTTCTTTTAACCATGATAGCGATTTTAAAATTTTAAGATTTCTTCTTTTCTATCATAGTTAATCTTTCAAATAAATTATTAGATTTAATCTTAAAAGGTTTTGAAAGAATGTTCATCACAAGCGGGATGATGAGTGCATTATTTGATATTGCAAGCAGGCATGTGGATGCAAGCAGATCCAGCACCTCCGCTTGTAAACTAACTAGCTTGTTTCTTCCTTCACCATGATAAAGGAAACCTTCATAATCATCTTCCTTGCCTTTGCTCTAGCTTTATACTGTTTGAATAGACCTCTCTATATGGAATCATTTAGCGAATCCTGCGGATATGTGTTCAACGTCTCCACAAATACACACTCTTATTCCGGCAATTGCTATGATCCCAGTTACGAAGTACGCTGCGAGAACAAATGAAGTGTGTTGTACATAAACTATGGGAGGCACTTAGTAGAGGCCATTTATGCCAATAACTCCAACGCTCTCCAATACATCACCGCTGGAATCGACAACAACAAATGCCCAGCGATCTCTCGTCATTCTTCTCTCACATACAGCAACTTCAGCCATGCTTTCACAGCCAAAAAGGCAGAACTAAGCGCCCAAAAATACGATTACGATGAGGGTGGATTAGTGTTTGTCAGCTGCCAAAATCCACTCTCACCTGATCTGTATTGGGATATTATGGCGCCTTGTACAAATGAAGCGCCGGAAACGCTTCATTCTTATGTGTTGACGCGGGATTCAACTGATGTGCCAGAATCTTGCAAAGTAGATTTGATGGTGAAGATGGTGCCATGGGGACCGATGACATGTAATGAGAATTGTTCATATCCAAACGTTCAGAGCCAAGAGGTGATGGGGATTCACATCAAATGGCGCCCAAATCGTTGTGGAGTTTGGGAAGGATCAGAGGAACGTAGCTGCTGCTTTGATAATGCCACAAATATGGTTCTTTGTCATCGTCCACTACAACTTGCGGATATTTCAGGTGAACTTCACAGATAGTTATCATGGCATTCTTTAGAAGAAAATATTGAACACAATTGTATATTTTTCATGATGATATCTAATTGTAATTGACACTTCTGTTTTGAATTTTAACAACGCAGATTTGGCTATGGGGCAATTGGTGATTATAGGTGAGCGCCTTGTCCTTCAATTTCATTTCTCACACTTTTTGAGATTTCTTATTAGTTTGAACCAGAAACCGTTAACAGTTACAGAAGAAAAACATCCGTTGGATAGTTTTCCTATTCTTTATTTTATTTTGTGGAAGTAGGATTGTCTCCTTTGAGGACATAATATGGGCACGCTTGAACGTCTGTCCTTGCTCCTTTTCAAATTGGAATTTATGATGAGTAAGAACAGAATCATATATAACACAGATTCAAGTCCAAAACTATGGTGATACATGTAAGGACAAAAAGTACACATTCCATATATAATATAAAAAAATTAAAATGCCTTTTAACTCAAACATTCAGCTTGGATCCATGTTATGAAGACATATATCTGATCATATGAGTCTATATTATATAGGAAGAATTGGTTTAATGCTGATTACTTTTGAAATCTTGTGTACAGTAACTCTCTGGTCTGCAGCTAAATTTATACTAGGTGCACCTTGTGTTTTAATATTCTTGATTCTTCGATGGAGAAGAAGACATCAATCTTATTATGACAATGTTGAGGACTTCCTCCGAAATAATAGTAACCTGATGCCCATCAACTACTCTTACTCAGAGATCAAGAAAATGACCAATGGCTTCAAACACAAGTTAGGAGAAGGAGGCTATGGTTATGTGTATAAAGGTAAGCTTCAAAGCAATCGCGATGTAGCCGTCAAGTTACTGGCAAAGTCCAAAGCCAATAATGCACAAGATTTCATAAGCGAAGTTGCCACTATTGGCAGGATTCATCATGTCAATGTGGTGTAGCTGATTGGATTCTGCACTGAAAGAAATAAGCGAGCTCTTGTTTATGAATTTATGCCTAATGGATCACTTGACAAGTACATATTCTTGGAGAGACAAAGCAACACGCCCATCAATTACGAGAAAATATTTCACATTTCTCTTGGGATTGCTCGAGGAATTGAGTATTTACATCGAGGATGTGATATGCAAATTCTACACTTTGATATCAAACCTCACAATATCCTGCTTGATGAAAATTTTAATCCAAAGATTTTGGATTTCGGATTGGCTAAGTTGTACCCATTAGATAATAGTATTGTGTCTCTGACAAATGCAAGAGGAACATTTGGATACATGGCTCCTGAATTCTTGTACAAGAACATTGGAGGAATATCACACAAAGCTGATGTTTATAGTTTTGGGATGCTACTGATGGAAATGGCTGGTAGAAGGAAGAACTCGAATGTCATTGAGCATTCCTGGCAGACCTATTTTGCGAAATGGGTTTATGATCAATTTGAGGAATCAATAGAGGGGAGCAATATCTCAGATGAGGAAAGGGGAAGTGCAAAGAAGATGATTATAATAGCTTCACATTGCATACAGATGTATCCTAATGATCGACCCTCGATGAAGAATGTGATAGAGATGCTTGAGGGAGAAATGGAGCTTCAAGAGGCTCTTCCTCCCTAAATTTATGTAACTTGGTGAGAGATTTTAGGAGAAAATGTTGCTGCTACTGACGACTTGTGTTTCGATTAAACTACTTGCAAATAAGTAAAACTAGCATTATGGTTAGTATCTTCAATGTTTTCTGAAGTACTCTGATTTACTGGACTATTATATGTAGGTCATTGTTGGAAGAAGGTTGTTATCCTAGTAAATAATGAAATTTTTATGTTGCCACGTTTTTACATGCTCTCTTATGACGTAGCTATTTCTTCAGCATATGAAAATTTAAATTAACAAGTTTTCTCTACAGTTATGCATTTTTAAAAAGAATTTGCTGCTTGCCGGAACTCTAATTCATAGTTTATACAACTTGCATGATGATATGAGGAATCTAGTAGATCTGAATGAAAAAAACGAGTTAGGAAAGATAAAACTAAGTTTCAAATTTAGTATTACTTCCTATCCTGATTATAAAAATCTAGTTTGTATTACAATGTTACAAATTAGATTTTATAGTCATGGCAGAGTATTATACTTTTTTTTTTTGGTGGTAATTTCCCATATATAATCACTGTCACTCTTTCCTAGAAACTGCTTGGTCCATCTGTCTTATCACTTTGTTGAAAGTTTGTCGCCAATAATGAATTCAGTGGTAGTAAAGCACATCAACTGTGGTTGACTTGGAGTCAATATAATTTGGCTTTTTAAAAAAAATTAATTTCCATCATCTTATGGTTCCATCCAATCAATTGTTACTTAAACATCAATCCTTGCCGACAATATGTAGAATAGTATAATGTGACTAAACAATTTCAGAAGGACTCCTCTTATCCTTAATATAGGATCCAATTTTTGAATTGGTTTTGGTTCTAAATATAAGATCCATTTCTCATATTTATTAATTTTTTCTAAATTACCCATATGGATACTCCCTCAATCATAATCAAGTAGAAGAGGAAGATGGGGTATTAAGAAAGATGATTATGATGTTTTAGGAAAAATGTGTCACTTTTCTTATAATTAACTAACTCACCTAACTTCCTTAATCTAATCAAACTAGTTAAATAGGTCTTATATTGAGGACCGGAGGAGTATAATATTTTTTTTTTCACTTTAATAAAAATGAGAAATTAAATAGAAGCCAGGAAAATTCGCTGGGAAGTTACTTATTTGAGAATATTTTGATTAAAATGGCTTGTATTCAGTAGGCGTAACTCATCTTCAACATATGACGGTAATTTTTCTTCAGCTATATGCAATAGGTATTTCTTTTATTTTCTAGTTAAAAGAGTTGTAATGAGTTGCAGCTCTATCACTACTAGAAAAAAGACATTTAACGTCGTAAAATAATGGCGGTTAAGAAGAAAAACACCGTAGAAAAAAAGTGGTGGTATTTTTATAAATAAGTGGCTTGATGTTTGATTTTTCACGGTGGTTATTAAGAAAACCGCCATGGAAAGTTTTAAAATAACCCACAATAGGGTTCAGTTTTACTCATTTTCACAGTTTTGTATTAGTGTGCCGTGGTCCCTTTCTGTCCTACCACTAACGAACTTCTATTACCGGCCATTCCCCAACCTTTCCCCTCGTTTAAACTCCTTCATTTAGCTTGTAGTGTCTTGTTGCCATCCACTGCCATTTGAACGGCCAACTTCGCGCCTTTGAATCGTCTCTACTATGTGAGTATCCTCTTCTTTCAATCTTTTCAATTTTTCTTAGTTTCTTGGATGTTTTGACTATAAAAATTTGTTGTATTTCAAATAGGTTTATTAGTTTTACATTGTGGTTGGCTTATATTGTTGATTTTGCGTTTTTTATGTGCTTGAGTTGTTGATTGGTAACATTTGGTGCGAGAAAACCTCAATTCCTTTCTATATACGGTATTAGAAACATGTTTAAATGTTTAAAATTGATTAGTTTTGAAGTTTTTTATTTTTTAATAATTTTTTGATATTTTTTTTGAATTTTGAGTAATTTTTTTGGTAATAAATTTGATAATTTAGTAATAAATAATTTGTTCATTGTTTTGTGAATTTTTTTTTTATTACGAGCTTTGATTGATGATAAAGTGTTGTTTAAAATTTCATTACAAATGGATATCATTTGTATTCTCGTTTTGGATTCAGAAGTTTTAGCTTTAAGAATCTTTATTCATTGAATTGATTTGAAATTGAATTCTTATTTTTGTTTTATTTGTTATATTTCTTCAAATTTATCTTGTCTTTAATTGGTTTATTACATTGTTAAGTTGGTTTGGTTGATTGATTGATTTATTTATTTTTCAAATAATTCGGGATTTGTTATAGGAAAAATTAGAATGGAGGACCTAAAGGGAATAATATTCTTACAAAAATTTACTTCTTTAAGTATATATGTGTTTTAATTTATTTTTATAAAAAGCTAAATTTTATATACAAATCTATTTTTATTTTTTTCTATAACTTTAAATTAGAAACAAGTGTTTGAAAAGAAATTATATTAAATTAGTTTAATATTTTTGTAAAACTTTATGCATGTTGAAATATGTTATAAAGAATAATTTTAATTTTGATTAAAATAATTTTTGTTTAACTATTTTACAAAACTTATATATGTTTGTTTGATTTTATATTTTTATCAACATTTTCACTCATTCACTATATATACTAATTTTTAAGAAATTAATTAATCTAATTTTTAAAAGTAATTATATATTTCATTTTTTATTATAATATATTTAATATAGTTATGATCCTTTTAAATAATTATAATTTTTAAGATTCTTTATAATAAATATAACTTTTTCTTGGTCATTCACTCTAATTTTCCCTTTATTATATATTTAAGGGGAAATTCTGTGGAATTTTTTATTTTTAAAAACGAGACATTTCCTTTAATTTGTAATTAAGTGTTAGTAAATTTTAATTTATTGACTAACATTTAATTATTTAATTATTTTAATATTTGAATTAAGGAGTTAGAATTGGGCTTGACAACTATGTTCATTGAATCGGTAGAACAATGGATTGTAGTTGGATGAAAGCTAAGAGAATTAGCAAAGAATATAAGGATGGGATTGAAAGGTTTCTTGAGTTTGCTCAAAGAAATGTCCCTAGTAAAAGAGATGGATTGTACTATTATCCTTGTATCAAATGCATAAACAATAGTCGGCAGAGTATTTCTGAGATAAAGGAACATCTTATTTGTGATGGGATAAATTTGAGGTATACAAATTGAATATGGCATGGAGAAATTAAAAAGACTACACTGTTTGGAAAGGATAAGGTTGTAAATGAAGACTTTGGTGGTAGAATTTTGGATATATTTCGCGATATAAGGTTTGAATCCTCTATATAGTTCTCTCCCACTTTTGAAACTTTGTGTAGTGATGCAGAGACACCTTTATATCCAGGGTGTAAAGATGATTACACAAGGTTGATGACTGTGTTGAAATTGATGAACTTGAAGGCAGAAAATGGTTGGACCGATACTAGTTTCATAGAATTACTTGAACTACTGAGCGATATTCTTCCAAAGGGGAATTCACTTCCAAAACGAATGTACGAGAAATGAGTATGAAGGGTTGAATAAGTGCCCTAAATGTGGGACTTCAAGATACAAAGTTAAGAAAGATGATGGTGATTATAATGAGATGACCAAAGGTTATCCTTTGAAGGTTCTGTGTTATCTTCCAATAATACCATGATTTAAGCATCTATTTGCTAAAGCCACAAAAGCAAAGAACTTGAGATGGAATTTCGATGAGAAAATATGTGATGGAAAGTTTTGTCACCCAACAAATTCTCCTCAATGGAAAACAATAGATCAAAAATTTCTTCAATTTGATAGCGAGCCAAGAAACCTTCGACTAGGGCTTTGTATGGACAGAATTAATCCATATGGTAATCTTAGTAACACACACAGTGCTTGGCTGGTGCTCCTCATAATTTACAACTTGCCTCTTTGGTTATATATGAAAAGAAAGTATATCATGCTATCTTTCATGATCTTGGGGCCAAAATAGCCGAGAAACGATATCAATGTGTATTTAGTACCTTTGATTGAGGATTTGAAGAAATTATAGGAGGAAGGTGTTGATGTGTTTGATGCATATAAACAAGAGACCTTCAATTTACAAGCTATGATCTTCACCACGATCAATGACTTTCCAGCATATGAAAATTTGTCAAGATACAGTGTTAAGGGGCATAAAGCATGTCCGATGTGTGAAAAAGGCACCCACTACATGCAACTTAAGCATGGCAGGAAGACGGTCCACCTTGGTCATAGAAGGTTTCTTAGTCGGCTTTACCCTTACTGTAGGTTGAAGAAGGCAATCAACAGCTCACAAGAATATCAAATGGCTCCAATACCATTAATTGGAGAAGAAGTTTATCAACGAGTGAAGGGAATTAATGTGGTCTTGGGCAAAAAAAAGAAGAAGACTGCCGGTGAGAGGAATATATGGAAAAAAAGATCTATCTTTTTCGATCTTTCATATTGGCAACGTCTTGATGTGAGACATAGTCTAGATGTGGTGCATGTGGGGAAGAATGTGTGTGTGAGCCTTGTTGGTGGAATCAATGCAAGACGAGACTTGGTCAAAACTGGGATAAGAAAACTCCTCCACCTACAAGAAAGAGATAGTAAGAGGGCTTATTTACATCCAGTTGCACACACGTTATCAAAAGAAAAGAAAAGAATTTTCTGTGGTTTTGTCAATAGCATTAAGGTACCGCTAGGTTATTCTTCTAATTTGAGCAAACTTGTTTCAATGCAAGATTTGAAGATAACGGGGATGAAGTCTCATGATTGTCACATGTTGATGTAACAATTACTTCCATTTGCTATTCGAGACATTATGAAAACCGATGTGAGAAGTACTATTACAAGACTTTTTATGTTTTTTAGTACCATTTGCAGCAAAGTCATTGATCCTGCTGAGTTAGATGAATTAGAAAATAAAGGTTATGTGATCCTCTCCTAATTGGAAATACACTTTCCTCTACCATTTGTTGACATTATGGTCCACTTGATAGCTCATCTTATGTGAGAGATAAGACTTTACGGCCTTGTATGTTTAAGGTGGACGTACCTGTTTGAGAGATATATGAAAATCCTAAAAAGGTACTCCAAGAATTCTTATCGGCCTGAGGTATCAACTGTTAAGAGATATGTAGCTGAGGAGGCAGGTGAGTTTTGTAACACATATCTTGCTAGGGTAAAGGCAGTTGGACTTTCTCAATCTTAACATGATCAGGGGAGAAGCAAGGGAACACAGTATGTCATAGTGAGGTCTATGTCAAGAGAAGTTGTAATGTAAGCACATCTATACATTTTAAACAACACGGATGAAGTTTTACCTTACTTGAATGCTCACAAGAATATGTTGAAGAACTTGAATCCAACAAAGAACGATATGCAACTAGCTAATGAACATAATAAGTCATTTGCAGAGTGGTTCAAGCAAGAAGTGTTAAAAGATGGCAATCTTTCTGAGACAATACAAAGGCTAGCTACATGGCCTTGTTTTGAGGTTTTGTGTTGGGGTAGATATGACATAAATGGTTATTCATTTTACACAAAAACCCAAGACGATAAGAGTACCGTGCAGAATAGTAGGGTGATGGTAGTAGCCAAAGCTATGCATTTTGCTAGTTCTAAAGATAGAAACCCAACGTTGGCAGCAATGTCCTATTATGGAATAACAGAAGAGATATGGGAGGTTAGCTATACCAAGCTTAAAGTTCCCATCTTCAAATATAAGTGGGTTAATAGTAATGCTGTGCAAGTAGACGAAGAGTTTAGATTTGTTTCCGTCGATCTTGAGAGGTTTGGATATAGAAATGAGCCATTTATTTTAGCTAGTCAAGCGAAACAAGTGTTTTATATGCCCGATCTAGGAAAGAAGAAATTTTCTATCGTGCTTCAAGGTAAAAGGCAAGGAGTTAGTGGAGATGATGGTGACTCAGAGTTTAATCTTGATCACACCCCGCCTTTCACAACTACTCAACCTAAAACAGTTGAATTAGATTTGGTAGATGATGACTATGCTGTTAGAGATGATAATTGTGAAGGAATTTGGGAGGATAATCATTATAAGACCTAAATAAATTATTTGATGTTTCTTATTAAATTCATTTCATATTTATTATTATTCACAATATGATATTTTTTGTTAAATATACTTAATATTTTATATTAACTTGATATTTCTTATTCTTGCATTTATTAATTGGTTGTTCTTTGAACAGTAAATGGACGGATCCGGTCAACAGGGTTCTGGCGATGACAGCTCCTTTACTAATAGCCAGAGAAAGGATAGAGGGCCAACCCGTATAAGGCATTTAGCTTTACGTGATGAGACCACACAACCCGTGAAGATTATAGTGGAGTTTGATGATGATTTGAAGCCTGTAAGAAAGATTGGGGCTTAATTTACTAGTTATGTGGGTTATATCACATGCAGTAAGATTGGGATTGATATTCCTAGCTGGAAGAAGGTGGACAAAGATTTGAAGCAAAACATTTGGGAGGATATTTTGGTACATTACGAATTCTTTTCTCTATTTGTTTCAATTTTAATTGCTTATTTACTTATAACCCTATGCTATTGTATTGCAGCTGACATTTGATATTCCCACCACTGAGCAAATGAGAGACTGTCTATTTAAGCAACTTGATGAATGGTGGAGGGATTTTAAATCCATGCTCACAAAACACTATATTCGTGGAAAAAGAAAGGGTAAGCATCTTAAGGAACGATACTAGTTTATTAGCAACGAGGCATAAGAGAGTTTTGTGAAGCAACGTAAAGACCCTACATTTCAGGTTTGATTTCTTCAAACTTAGTTTTTAATCAGTTCATATTTTATTTAACTAAACTGACTTTGTTGAATTTGTTTCATTGTCATAGGCATTGAGTCAAAAGAACAAGCAAATATCTAAGCAGAATGTGTACCCATATATCATGTCTCATGTAAGGTATAATGGGTTGGAAAGAAGTATGATGGAGGAGCGGATGAAGAATGCACAAATAGCTATTGCTTTAGATCCTACTGACTACATTCCATCCATTGAGCGTCATTCTTGCCAAGAAAAATGGAAGGCAGCGAGGATTAAAAAAAGTCAATACATTACTCCAGAGTCTGCTGCTGTTGCTGAGAGGATTGTAAGTAATATTTATACATTATGCTTCAAATTGCTTTTTTCAATTATCTTAAATTGAATTTGTTGCTTTAATGATACAGGATACACTTGAAGAGCAATTATCCCAAGGTACATTCGTCCCTTAAGGATGGATGGATATCTTAGCCACTGCCATTGGAAAGGCTGACCATCCCGATACAGTTAGAGGGGCCCCTAAAGGGATTGGTGTTAAACAATTTTTTTGGTTCTGGTTCACGAAGAAGCACTTGATCATCTTTCGCTAATATGGTATCTAAAGAGGAGCTCGACAGCGATTACATGAAGAAACAGAGAGAGTTCGAGCTGAACTCAGTGAACAACACAAGGCAGAGATGCAAAAGATACGTGAGGAGTTCGATGCCAAGTTTCAAGAGGCTATGATGATGATGGGCATGATCGGATTCCAGGTGCTCTAAGTGTCTAAACCTTCCCAGGTAATAATCACACATCTTTTCAAATCTTCTAAAGGTTCATTTGATCCATTTAAACTTATTTAATGTGCCTTAACTAATTTCATATTATATTTCAGGGTTCAACTGTGATAAAAAGTGGGAATGGCAGTAATAATCAGACGAAGCAACTGACAGTATATGACCCTGACCCTAGCCCTGACCCTGTCAAAGACGATGGAATACCTTGTGATCTTTATGTGGACTTTGAAGATTCAGCTATTCATGTCGCTAATGGTTGAGCATTCTTGGGCACAACGATCCATGGCATGAAAGTTTCGAAGGATCAAGCGAGGGTGATGGTGGATAGGATTTTTCATGTTCATGGTGGTACACCAGTGCCCAACCCTACTGATGAGGTTCGACTATTAGCTCAGGCTAAAAGGACATTTTATTTTATGGCCAAAGAGACTTGTTGCAAAGCCATTGACGAAGAAGTCGACAACAAAGAAGGCCACAAAGAGTGCATCATCAGATCTTGTACTCCTGCCTTTTTCTGGTGATCTTGTGATTATGTATTCTAGTTTGGAGGTTCTTCATTCTGTAGTGGCAAACATGGATAAGCCCGTTACTTTCAAGATGCCGCTGGGGATTGTGGGTTCAGATGTCACATATGACTTCATCATTGACAAGAAGGACCTTGTTCAGTTCCTCAACTTTGAGGAGTTGGATGTAGTCTTCATACAACTGGCTATTTTGTAAGTTACAATATCATTTTCTTAATTCATGTTATACTTATGCATGTCCTAATATTTCTTATTTGAACAACAGACTGTTCACCAAATAACTTGACCGCAAGTGGACAGGTCGCAAGTAATATAAAAAGTATCGTTCTCTCAGAGACTAAGGCTAGATGAGTTGAAAAATCATAATTGTGTATTTGATTAGGTTAAGTGAAATAATTGTTCTAAAAGAGTTTGTGAAATGAAAGTTAAGAAAAACAATGTTTTAAAGCAGTATAAAATCAAATCGACCTTGAAACAATTAATAGACTAGTGTTATTCTTCACTAAAGTACTTCATGAAACTAGATTAATTACTTCTCAAGTAGTGCTTTACAATAATTTCAGTTAGCTTGGGTTTATAGAATTGATTAAGCTTTCTCAAGTCAAAACCAAATGTTGCAAACACAATTAAAACACAGCAATCTCTTGCATTTGTTTGAAAAGGTTGCTCTTTAAAAACCAAAACCCATTTAGTCTATGCTAGGTCAACAGATACATCTCTGATCAATCGACAAACCATCTATTCACTCAAATAAATTTCTGGACTAGCATGTTTTTACCTAAGTTCACGAATTAGATTAACTTTCTCAAGTTAAACTAATCAATCAATCAATCCAAATGATGGCCAGACAAAAGGAAGCATTAAGCTCAAAGTAAAAACAACTGAATATTATCATTTACACTAAAGAGATAGTAAAACCCAAGTCTCAATCCATACAATAGATCAAAATAACCCTAGAAAAACGGATTTAGCTATACATATCAAGTAAAGAACTACAACTATAAGAGTATCTAGTAGTCATAGCAGAAACAAGAAGGGAAGAAGAAGGAAACCCAGAAAATTCAAGATACAAGCTTTGAATCTCTTCTAGCTTCAAGCCCAAAAGTTCCAAGCCTCCAAAACTCCAAACCCTAGCAGAGCCAGCCTCCAAAATTGCTCCAGAAGTCGAACTCTCTCTAGAAAACCCAGTGTCCACCTCTATATGCCCTAATTTTTTAAGTTAGGAAGTAAAACGCATAGCTGCGAGGGGCCAGGCGCCGCGGCGGATTCCTTCAGGCGCCGCGGCGCCTATTACAGAATGGCATTGTGACTCAGGCGCCGCGGCGCACGTGTTAATCGGTCGCGGCGGATTTCACCGAACAGGTTTCTTCCGAGATAGCTTGGGCGCCGCGGCGGATTAGCAAGGCGCCGCGGCAGATTTCATAGAGGCGCAGTCCTCCCTTTTTGTGTGATCCGCCGCGGCGTTTTCTTCCATAGGCCGCTGCGAATGGCTTCTTTTTTAGCTCTTCTCCATTCTTTACTCTCCTCAGGCTTTGTTTCCTGCAAAATTGACTTATAAACCCAATAAAAGAATGTTAAATCAGCTTAATTCAGTAGGAATTTTGAGAGGTTATCACACCCCCAAACTTACACTTTTGCTCGTCCTCGAGTAAAACAACAAATAAGTGACTAAGTGACAAAATTGAACATTGAAGATTGTAGGAACAGTTGTATCCTCATTAAATGCTCAAGACACTATATAGGATAGGAAATTAGTGAATCACCCAAAGAAACAAGTTTCATGAACTTAAAACAAACTTTCAATGATTTTGGAGTGTGAGTGTGTGTATAGAGTCAATGAGCATCTCTTAAGATACTGTTTCAGTGGAATGAGAGACTTTAGCCAACATACACCTTCAATCGTATCCTTTCATAAGCCTAACTTCTTTCTCTCTCTTTACAACTCACCCATATACATTTGAAATCAAAGGGACTTTTCGGCTTATAACGTGGCCAAGAGGTAATGGTAGGAAAGAAAGGGGAAAGTAGATCATACAAATACTTTGAGATAAATAGATATTCCAATAATCAGAACTTACTTCAACCACTTTCATTCTCCCAAACTTGTACCACAATTATCGTATATAGATAAGTATATATACACTTTTTTTGTGTTTTTTTTGTTTTTTTTTTTTTTTTTTGTTTTTTTTTTAGAACAAACAATTACAACAACTTAGCACTAACACTTTAACTTTTCAGAATAATTGGCTACCCTTGCCAACCTTTCAAAATCTCCACATTTCATCAACCCCTTATCCTTTTAACTTCTTCCATTTATCTCAAAGCTAGGGATTTCATGGTTTTTCTCTCAATTGGTTTTGGGTTAGGAAGAGGTTAGGGTTTGAAACACAAACTTGAACATATATACTTTTTTTTTTTTAAAGCTCAAGCATGGGTTCAAAGGATAAAACCTATAAGGTCAGCTTGAAAGGCTCAAACGCATTTAGAACTGCCCTAATCCTTTTTCAAATTCATATAGAACAAACTATAAACTTTTGAGAAATCAGAAAAAGGTTATGAAACAATTTAGTTGACACAAAAGTAAAAGCTAAATTATCCACTCACTCAACCTCAACATACCCCTTGAAATGTCTTGACCCTTTTAGTGCATTAGTTTCTCCAAAATAAGAACATAGGTTTTAACCTCACAAATCAAGCATCGAAGAGCAATTCAAAATTTCCTATCAAGCATAGTAACCAAGCATTTTTTCAATCATTGGACCTTCATACATCCTCAACTACAACACTTGCCACTTCAGCTTATATTTCATAAAATCAACTGAGCAAAAATTTAAGCTAACAAATTTCTACTGTTTCTCTGTTTCAGCTGTTTCAAAAGTTTTCTCAACAAATGACCTTTCAAAAATTTTCAAATATAACCCTGTTATCCCAAAATTTTCAAATATAATCTTGTTATCCACAAATTTTGTCCTGATATCCACACCAAAAATCCTATTATCCAAAAATTTCAATCCTCACCCCAAACTTAAAATTGACTGTGTCCTCACTGTCAACAAGGGGAAGTAAAGATCAGGGCATGCAGGCAGAATTGAAAAAAAAACAATAAATTCGCTGCATGAAAGGTCAAAATTTTCGCTTTTCTTCCTGTACAAGTATATCATTATGCACAACTATCAATAGTATCATCATCAATAAAGCATTATGAAATCATCAATACTAAAGACATCCACAAATTAATCAATCAAAAGATCTGTTAACCATTCACATTTTCAATCATTTCGTAACAGTTAACGCTTGAAAATCAGCAATGATAGATATTGGTCAACAGTTAGAATCAGTTCAACAGGCCATCAGTAGCCTTGCCAAATTAGAGAAGCAATAACACACAAAATAGACCAAAATGCAAGAAATTCATAAACACACAAAATGACAAAAGCAGCAAAGCAAGCAACAACAGCAGCAGAAAAATGGCCCCAACTAGTCCTCCTCCTCCTCAGAATGTTGATCCCCCTGATCCTCATCACCCTCTGCATATGGATCAATAGCCATATCATCGTCCGAGCCAATACCAGCCCCAGAAGTTCCAGCTTCAGGTTCATCTTCCGGTGACTCTGCCTCAGTGCTTGTATCTTCCACATCTGGCGCGTCAATGTCCAATTTCCTTGCAATCTGGACTAATAGTTCCTCCATGCACCTTTGTCTATGTCTCCTGTGACGTATTTCTCTATCTAATTTCTCATGGAGGAGATCCAAGCTTTGAGTGGTGGGGTCAACACTGGCACTGGCTCGAGCTTCTTGTTGCCTCCTATATTCCTCGGGGAATTGTTCAGCAAACATGGCTTCAGTGATCCATTATTGTGCTCGTTCAGGAACCAGAGTAGAGTAGTTGAATGGTGAAACAGGTTTGAACTTTCGGTCTTTGTCTTTCCCACTCTACCCCTGCTTTAGATAGCAGATCCGAGATGAGGTGAGGCATGACGAGATTTGTATTGTGGGCTCTGCAGGCATCCCAGATAGCAATCAAAAATCATTTTGGTACATCTACTGTTGCCTTGATCATAAGTAGATAAATCAGGAGTGCCAGATTCCTTGGGGCTTCACTGAGATGCATGGTTGGCATAATGTTTCTTTGTGACAATATGCAACAATGCAACCTTCTGGCCTCCGGTATCATGTCTTTTCTCATAATATATGCCTGGCCTCTTTTAGGCCGCACCCACATTCCAGCAGAACCTGTGAGTGTTGCTGAGATGGCACGAGGGGAATCTGCTTCTGATTGCTGAGATAATACTGATATTGGCACTTGTCCACCTCGAAGCTCATAGTGATCTCTGATGCTCACCGGAGTAATGAGGAAACGCTGGTCCGTTATAAACAAACATCTCATTACTCCAGTTTGTAGCCACCCTAACATAGAATTTTCTGACCAGCTTCTCATTCCCTTCACTTTGGGACCAATCAAATTTAGAAGATTGAGCTTCCTTGCTTTTTTATAGAACCCGAATTTATTTTT
>NW_021633617.1:0-141719 GCF_004799145.2 Neltuma alba
ACCGCTGGAGCTAGAAGCAAACTGGGCAGCTGGCTTGAAGTCGAATCGCAGAGGAGCTCAGACGCAGACACAGATCGAAGGCAGCGGAGACGTAGTGACGCTGAGAGAGTTGTTTAATGTTCACTGTTCAGTACTTCAGTCGAAACTCGAAAGAGTGGAAGTGCCGAACCGGAGTGGAAACTGGAATAGAAAGAAGCGGATAATGAAAGCTTGTGAAATCGAAATGAAAGGCAGCTGAAGGCTGAAGCTAGGTCTAAACTCTAAAGAATAAAAATATGTTTTTAAAAAAATAAAACTTAAATGGGCGGGTATGGGCAGCCCGAAGCCTTACCCTAGCCCGTCCCGTTTAATGGGCTACCCCGCCCATTTAAGTCAGCCCGTTTATTATCTTCTATTTGGCTAAATTGGGCGGGCTTTAATAATGGGTAAAAAATTATTGGGTTATGGGCGGGCTAGCGGGTTATGGGCTATTTGCTCACCCCTAGTTACGTGAGATTAATATCAATACATATTTTTTATCAAAACCATGTTTTTGATGATTTTTTTCGTAAAACTGTTAACATGAATTTACACGAGTAATTTAAAATTTACTTGAATTATTTCGAAAAATAAAAGAGAGAGATAAGAATGGACGGGGGTGAGAAGGAGAAAGAGAGAAGGCTTTTTTGAAGCAATGAATGGCTTTAGTCTGAACTAAAAACAAAAGAGATACTTGATTTCATGTTAATTATTCACCGGCGCATTGATGCGTTGAACTGAATCCCCATTTATGCTTCATTAAACAGCCTCCTCTGTTTTCACTATTTCCTATATACCCCTTCAGCCTCTTAGCTGGCCTCTTCAATGTATAACTACGTACAATTTCTTCACCAAATCCCTCTTCTTAATTAATTACTCTCTTTTTTTTTTTAATGAATAATACTACCACCCTACTGGAAGGTTCTAGCCCTTAAACATGAATATTAAATCCATAATTATAAATTTGTGAATTATAGTACAAAGTAGAGTGCCGAGAGAGAGAGAGGAAAAAGAATATAGGCTCTGGGAAACAGAGGAACATGTGCTTATCGTCCAAATCCTCATATAATCAAGTAATTAACCAACCTCATTAGGTTTTGGGCAGACAGTGGTATTTAATAAAACCGACCATTTTCATTTTGTTTTTTGTTTTCTTCGACGATGATGAGAGAGAACAAAGAAATCGAGAGGAGAGAGAGACGAGACATAAGTAATAACTTTCTGAGGACACCACCACCAGCACCACCAACAGCAGAGCCTCCATCTCTTTGTTCCTCTCTTTCTGAGGAAGCAAAGCCGTATCTCTCTCCACCAAGAAAAGAACAACGCCGCACGCCACGACGACGACGACGACGACCACCACCCACAAGAAATGGTATCACCACTCACCTATTTTCTCGTCTTCTTTTTCCTTATTCATTTCACACGTTCCTCACAGTAATCTCTCCGGTGCAACCCAATGTTATTCTGATTTCTAATCTCTGAGCCACAGTTTCTGTCTCTGTTAAGAAACCACCCTTTTTCTGTATCTTTCTTCTTCTTCTTGAAGCAGAGCCGCAAATGCTTCCCTTTCGGTTACGCGCGCGTCGGTTTGTTAGTTCTTGTTTGTTGTTTTTTGCCGCCGTTTTCCCTTGGGATTCGGTCGTTTCCTACCAGGGTCGATGTCGTCGGCGGCTCTGAAATGGGCTTCGACGGTTTGGCCCGATTCGCTGAGGCGCCGGACTACCGTAACGGAGCAGGGTGTCCTGTTTCGACCAATAGAACCGACGTAACATTGCGCTGTGACCCCTCTCTGGTTCACATAGCCATCACGCTAGATTCCGGGTACTTACGTGGCTCCATCGCCACAGTCCATTCCATCCTGAGGCACTCCTCATGCCCTGAAAACGTCTTCTTCCACTTCATCGCGGCGGAGTTTGACCCTGCAAGTCCTCGGGTCCTGGCCCGACTCGTCCGGACCACGTTCCCTTCCCTTAATTTTAAGGTCTACATTTTCAGGGAAGACACAGTGATAAACCTCATCTCCTCCTCCATTCGCCAAGCCCTCGAGAACCCACTGAACTACGCGAGGAACTATCTCGGCGACATCCTTGAGCCATGTGTGGATCGGGTCATCTACCTGGACTCCGACCTCGTCGTTGTCGACGACATCCACAAGCTCTGGAACGTGACGCTAAGCGGGTCACGGGTCATCGGAGCACCCGAGTACTGCCACGCCAACTTCACCAAGTACTTCACCGACACTTTCTGGTCTGACCCTGTTCTTTCACGTGTCTTCGCTTCTAGAAGGCCCTGTTACTTCAACACGGGCGTGATGGTGATGGACATGGTGAGGTGGAGGGAGGGAAATTACAGGAAGAGGATCGAGAATTGGATGGAGTTACAGAGGAAGAAGCGGATTTACGAACTGGGTTCGCTTCCTCCTTTCTTGCTGGTTTTCGCGGGGAATGTTGAAGCTATCGATCACCGATGGAATCAACACGGGTTAGGCGGAGATAATGTGCACGGTATATGCAGGTCGTTGCATCCAGGTCCTGTAAGTCTTCTTCATTGGAGCGGGAAAGGGAAGCCATGGGCGAGGCTAGATGCGAAGCAACCTTGCCCGCTGGACAGTCTCTGGGAGCCGTACGATCTTTACAAGCCACCACAGAGACATCAGAACAGTGGGAGGGATCAGCCATGGAGCTTCTCATCTTCGATATTGGTTGGATATGCTCATGATTTGTTGTGATGAAGTGATTAGGATTCTTTGGTAGCAAGCAGTGTACAGAACTGGGAGATTGATTTGGGAGGGGGGGGCTTTTCTTTTCTTTTCTTTTCTTCATTCTATATTTTCTCTTTAATTTTAAAATTCTTGTGATTGTTAGGTATTGTTAGAGTTGAATCCTATTCTTCTTTTTCTGGGGGTTCCATCTCAGGAACAATTTTGCTGGTTGGGGGGTGGGGCTGAGTTCTGTGGATGGGGACCATTGATTGAATGCGAAGGAGGAGGAGAAGCATGTTGGAGGAGAGTAACGAGACAGTTGTCCATTGTTGCTATACTGCGAATTGATTTTCTTGTCATCTTCTTTTCTTACCGCTATTGAATGTTGTTGTAAGCGTCTGGTTCTCTTTTTCATTTGAAGTATTTACTCATGGAATTTGGTTAAAAAAATAATAATAAAACAGAAAATGAATGGAAGAAGTGAAATTTTGGGTCTTAGGATTCCGATGGAGATGGATGCATATGTTGAATGGATCGCGGATTCACTGATAGAGAAAGCTAAATTAGGCTGGAAAAGGAGTAGAAAAGGGGAAAAGAAAACAAGCATTGTGATTTTTAATGCACAACCAGATGGATAGACTCTGCAGAGTTTTCCTTTGCTTTCCGGAAGTAGGAATCCAACAACAATTTTAATGAGTTTGTTTTTTTAAATAATTAAGTATTTAACTTTTTGCGGACTAATTATTAATTCACCTTTTTACGTTTTACCGCTCCAAAGTCGTCCGGAAAAGAAGTGTGAATGTGGGATGAAACTCCAGAGCATCCCATGAGGGGGCATCTCTGTCCGTAGTCATTTTACATATATTAATTATTATCAAATAATAATATTACAATGATTATGAATCAACATTCAAAATCTCTCTTTTTTTTTTTTTTTTTAAATGTAGCGTTTGGTAGGTTTAGATTCTTCTCTCTGTGCGTGTCAGTGCCAGCTCTTGTTCCCCCTCAAAACTGTTCCTCAGTTTCCCTCGTCAAATCCAACTTGGATTCAACCATTCCACTATGAAGTTACCTGAGTAATAAATATCCTCAAAGTACCCAAATGAATAGTTTAAATAATTAATGAATAAGTAGTTTTGAAACCGGTGCATTTTACTGTAAAACTATGTTTTGCGTATGCGCGAAATTATAGTTCATTTATGGAGAACTGATGGTGATGCAGATACAACGTCAATTCTCAAATGAACTGTATTAGTCTGTATATGGATATTTATAATTTATTTTTCAAATATAAAAATATAATTCTTTTTTTGTTTTTTTGCAGATAATTCATACCAAGTGCAACCTAGCAACTCATTTTGTTGTAATTTTCAACTGTTCCGTGTCTGAGTGGCAAGCTTAGCTGGCAGTATTATTATTAAGTGATCCGTGCTCATTCATGTTTGACTTCCTCAACTATTTAATAACAGTTGGTTGAAGCTCCTTAGTTACATTATTCATTAAAAGCAGTAATGAACTGTAAGGCTTTCGATTTGCTTAAACTCTACTGCATTTTGATAAAAAATGCTGCACACAATACAATAAATTACCAAGATGTTATACCGTGAGAATTATTTCCCAGAATGCTATATTAAAACCCGTCATGTTTGACAATCTTTTTTCCCTAAACAAAATTGAAAGTCCTTCACGAGTTCAACCCCGCAGTTCACTCCCTTTTCTTTCGCTTAGACTGTGAAGGAAAACATGTGTAAGAAAGGTTCTGCCAATTAAATTTCAATTTAGATTAGTCATGACAGCTAGAAGTTTCGTGCATGCTACATGTGGGGCCAAAAAAAAAAAGTCATGAGAGAGAAACATGAAAGTTATTGAATGAACATGACGGAGCATACATAAATCATGTTTTGGATTGCAATTGGGGGCTATGGTAGCCTTTGAGTTAAAGACAAGATAAAAGGACAAAGATCGGCCTTCTACATATGGTCTGACTAAACAAAATTAGGAAAAATCAACGACAGCTCCAAGTCCCTGTCGTGTTTCAGAAGCTAGAGTGATTTTCGCTAAATAAGTTGATGCTTCCATTAAGCCCAGGCAACTTAATTGCAAAAACCATTAACAAAAGGCCCATTGGGCTCAAAGGGCTGAGTCCAGTTTCATTACCAGTGAATTAGTCCAAACCCATGAGCGAACCTTGCTTCTGAGGTTGTAATGTCTAAAATGCATGGCAAGATGTAATGTTTAAAAGGATGTGAATTTCTTATTCAGATTATATGTAAGAAGATGCCTGTGCAGTATGTATCAGACGGTGACATTTTCAGTTTAAATTAAGAATGCTTTGACTCTGAGAAGGGAGATATCCACATCGACCAGAGAGGGAGAGAGGGAGAGGGAGAGGGAGAGCAGGCATTTTCGTGACAAACGGCAATAATAGTGTAACCCCATCCCAACCAGGATTAATGAAGATGATACCTATCCGCCGAAAGAAGACAGTAAAGGCCATAGAGAAAGTACCAAAACTTAATGAATGATTTGCCCTCCGACCAGTGAATTGAAGAGCCGTCATCAGCCGTAACAACACTATTGCATGGACGCCCTTTATAACACATAATATAAAACTCACTCAGCACATTTATGTATCAATATAAAGTTTATAATGTCTCGTACTACAGGTAAGATACAACTTAAGGGGTTGCTTCGGTTTTCGTCTTGCAACCGGGTTAAAATTTTCACAATAAAGAACAGTGTATTAGATCCCAGAAGAAGCTCCTTTTTTCTAAAAAAGTTTTCCAAAAGACAAGAGGCTCAAAGGAAGGAAGCTGTCAAAAGCGTACACTGATATTGATGATGCAGACAATTTTGGGCGATAAATCAATGAATGATTAGATGCAACATATGATTTAGGTTGGGTAACTTTTTGTTCACCGTCGCCGTGTTTAAAGTTCTGAATCAATGAGATGTTCAACTAACAGAGTCGGGGTCCCCGTGGTGGTGTGGCCCAAGGAAGGCGCACACATAGGTTAGTTTCCAAACCCATCCCATCCAATGTTCCTCTCAACCTCTCACACTCTCAATTCTTCACGTGGGCCTTCACTCTTTTCTCTACCTTCCCTTTCATGCTTCATCTGAATCACCAACATCGTCTTTATGTTATTGCGTCTCTCTTTCTCTCCCCCCCTTTCTCTCTCTCAGACCTTTGAGCGAGATATTTCTTGGTATGATCCTTCAGAAGCTTAGTTGATGAGTTTGGAATGTGATCTATCTACTGATCTTTGTTTTTATTATTCAATGCATCACACCCACTTTCCTTTATTTAATTGAGCCAGCTGGTCTCTTTTTTCTTTTTCCCTCCCTTAAATTATTTGCTAGATTCTGTTTTCTTTTGCCTTTTTCTTTCTGGGTCAGGGTTTTCCTTCAATAATTTATACTATATCCTTTTTATCATCCCTTCTCACTTACTGCTTCAAGCTCTTCGACTTTGGCCCTGTCCGGAAAGCAAGTACTTGAATGCCATTAAAAGTTAAATCGTCTGCCGAGCTATATTTCAAGTGATTTATATATGGCCCTGGGCTTGCACTTTTCTCTCGCTTTTGTGGAGAGTCTTGCTTTGCCTCGATGATTGGGTTTATCATTTCGGAGTTTCCAGAAGTACAACAAGCAGACAAACGATGTCGTTTGCCATGGATAGGTGAGGAAGAAATTGAAGTAAGAGGAAAGAATGATTGCTCTCACAACACAGGCACATGACCTCCCATTCCTCCTTCTAGTCATCAGTTTCTGCAATTTTTTTTTATAGATTTTTTCTTTTTGTCCCATTGTGGGCTTTCTTGATTCTGGTCTTTCCAGTGAGATTCCCTGACTTACTTGATTGCTCCTTCTCAGACCATGCCGTGCACATCTTCCGTTTTGGAGTGATATCTGAGTAGGGATTTTACTTTCTATGGGTGAATTCATGGTGGATGCGCCGATCCGTGAGGATAAGGTGAACCATTTAACATTTAGATATCCGAAAAAGTATGGATTAAAACTTCATTTTTCACTTGGCGTGATTTCAAATCTATATGGTCGGTCAATTCCCAAGTCATGATTGTTCAGATCCCTGTGCTTTTGGCGAAAGCTTGAGATGTCTTTCTGTTTGTTACTTGTTCTTATGCAAAGAATTTTTGTTTTTTCTATTCTATTAAGCAGATGGGAGAGACGGTGGCTTCCAATTCTTCTTTGCAAGTGTCTGTTTCGTTTGGTAGATTTGAGAGGGAGTCTCTCTCTTGGGAGAAATGGTCGTCTTTCTCTCCTAATAAGTACTTGGAGGAAGTTGAGAAGTGTGCCACACCTGGATCAGTAGCTCAGAAGAAAGCTTATTTCGAAGCCCATTACAAGAAAATAGCTGCCCGGAAAGCTGAATTGCTGGATCAAGAGAGGCAAATGGAGAAGGATCGTTTGAAATCAGAAGATCTGAGTGACAAAACTTGCGGGACTGATGCAGAATTTGATGCATCAAACAACACTTGCAGGGCTGATGCAGAATTCCATGCATCCAAAGGTCAAGGTTCTTTCATCAAAGAGATTAAGCAAGCGACTAATTCAACTAGTGAGGTCAGTGGGGTACATATGGATGGCATGGTAGAAGATATTGCAGAATCCAGAGATTATCAAAGCACATCAACTGATGAAGAGAAAAAAGAACCGGAAAGCAGATCAGATGGTTCCCAGCTTGGTACTACAGAACCTGAAGCTGTCTACGCAAAAGAAGAAAGCCATCCCATTGACGCTGAAAATGTGAAGGAGGAACTTTCAGGCAATGTTGACAATGGGATAGCAAAGGGACAGGCATCTCAAGTTGAAGCGAAAGATGTGAAATTGGATCATCAAAAGGAATCTAAGAAGGTATGCTTTAAGTTATATGTCCATCACATTGTTTATTGGAAAATGGGACTGGTGAAATCTCAAGTTATATGGTTAGTAATTTGGTTGTCTGATTCCCTACTTTACTTTTTGTTTTTTTTCCGCCATCTAGTTTGGACAGGTTAACCATGTTAATAAGGAAAGTAGTGCTACAAAGACAAAAAGGAAACAGGTGGTGCCTACATCTAAGGCACACCAGATTTCAACACCTAGAAGCTCAAGACCCACATCAATGCCAACCAAAACTTTACCATCTGCCTCTTCAAATAGAAAGGGAAATTCTCCATCTTTATCTGGGAGGAAAACTCCATCCACTCAGGAAAACAAAAGAGTTGTTAACAAATCTTTACACATGTCCCTTAGCTTGGGTCCAAGTAATAATGATCCAGTTTCTCTTACCCCAGTGAGGAAATCTTTTATTATGGAGAAAATGGGGGATAAGGACATAGTCAAACGTGCATTTAAGACGTTCCAGAACAATTTCAACCAGTCCAAGACTTCTGGGGAAGCCAGACCCCTGGTAAAAGGACAGGTATGTGTTGAAACAATGTAAAACTGTTGTTTTGTTATCAGTAAATAAATGTTGCATTTACCGGTACAAAATTACTTTCATTTGATAGCATCTGCTTTGATGTTTCCTTGGGTAGGTTCCTTCAAAAGGGACAGAGGCCAAGGCTCCAACATCTATTTCTTTGCGGAAAGAAAATGGACGGTAATGTCTCTGTTCTGCAGTGTTAATGTGTTTTTAGTTGCTTTGGCATAATATTCTCGATGCATTTTACATAGCATGGTTGTATTTGCCTGTTCATCATGACCATATTTATAACAGTTGCATTTACCATCACCATCTTTATGCGGTTGGTTTTCTGTGGAGGATTCCAATCAACGACGATTGATAAATGATCAAATAAATGAAGCTGCAGCAAATGGTATTCATTTTAAGAATGTAATTATATGTTTGTAGAAACAATTTATTTCAATAATAAAATATTGTTATAGCTTTTAGTTGTCCACCTTTTATCTCTTGTGACCCTAATTGAAAATCTACCCCTTTCAGGGGAGAGGGTATAAGAGGATTATAAATTGAAACATGTGGCTTAATCTGGGCCATGAAACTCCTCCTTCAGTATTCAATTGCAATTTCCTGCTATTGTTAGATTTGTCGCATTTATTTCTGCTCATCATTTTGTTCAATACCTATTCATATCCGAATGCATAAAGAATTTCTATCCTTACACTTAATGAAGACTGTTAATATCTCCCATATCTTCCCAAGAAAATAAATCCTGTTAGTTCTTTCATGAAAGAATAAGTTCGTTGCAAATTTCGTTTTTCTTGCTGACCCGTTTGAAGCTTTATTTACATAGGCCTAGAACGGTTGACAGTATGGATAAAAGAAGCGGGAATGTCGCCCGAAGTACTGTAGGCTTGAAAAGTGACATTAGGGCAGTTAAAGGAAAAGAGGTATGAAGTGGAACTTGCTTGTTGCCATGTGTCTATTGCTTTATTTATTTCCCATTTTCACTAACTAAATTATGCTCTTTTGACTCCTTTTGTTTGTTTGAAAAAATCCTAGCCTTCAAAGAAGATGATGGGAAAATCTAATGCAAAAGAGGCTGAAAGAACACGTCTTCAGTCAAAACCAAAGGTAAACTCAGTGGAACTTCTTGTCCATTTCATCACTGGACCGTGTCTGCAATTGTTATGCCTCTTTGGTATGGCAAAAAAAAAAAGGAACCCACCTTACAATACCCATATGGCCTTGATATCTTATTTAATACTGTTGTTTCTTTACTAATTTTTAAAATAGAGTGTGGGTCCTTTCTTATCTATAATATGCTTTTTTCATCATATTTTTTTCTTTCCGTTGTGCACTAAATCCCTTAGTTTTTAAAGATAATTATTCCATTGGACATTGGCTAATTTTACCTAAAGAAGTAGGGCATATTGTACGAATTTCATGCCTGAATGTTGTATTCCATAACTCAGGAGGAAAAATGGGCTGAGACAAAAAGGTCAAAGCAGAATGTTAAAACGACAACCCTACCAACTTTCTACCGGGGCCAAAAGGTACCAGAAAGCCATCCAGGAAAGGTACACCTCATACATTATCTGATATCTTCCTCATCATTAGGAAGTTTAAGAGCTAAGACTTGGGTATTTTCTTTATTGTGCTTTTTAGAAACTTAAGACAATGTCATTTCATTGTAATTTCTGAAAAATATTCATTTTTTCATGAACAAATATTGATATTTTTGTGTTCGAAGAAAATGAGGCACAGCTGCCTAATTAGTTTTTAAAATCATTTCAGGAACTGCTTACAATTAACTTCTGCGTTAATTTTTCATATTAAAAGTTTTTATCATAACTTCCAAGTTCTAACAGTAGAATGAGAAGCAGTTTTTGAAATGTAATAGCAACTGCAGGATCGGTGTGCATTATGCTTTTAAATGATTTTAACTGCCGTTTCTGAACACCTATCGTTCATTACATTCATGAAAGTTGACTGGGTTAAAATGACCGAAGCTTAGCTTTTAATTGAAGCCATTAAAAATTTGTGTTGTAATATGGTACACAGTTTAATTATTGTTTAGAAAACTTGGGGAGATTAATGGGACCTCGCTGTCTTATTTTGCTGTTACAAAGTATTGTTTTCTGCCGACTGAGCATAGTGGCTAGTGGGTCAACCGGGACATCATGATAAAAAGTTTGTTGTCTTACATTGTAAAAAATCCTAGACTTTTGGTTTAGTTTCTTACATATTATGATTAAATCTCAAGGCCGCCTTTCATTCTGTTTTATCAAATGAACTCCAAAACGTAATTATCGTGAACAGAACTTGAGTGCAGTTTTTAAAATTTTTGCCAATGGATGTTCAAATTAAAGCATATAACTTTTTGTACACTTTAGCATCATATGATATATTTTCTTAGAAAAGTTCCTTCACATTTTGTTTTATCCAATTATTAGGCCACTCCAGTAAGATTTTTTTTGCTGCCAATCTTCTAGAAACCCGTACCAAGTTTCTTTGTAGAGCAACATTAACATGATTATAATTACATATATTACAACAAAAATGAGAATGAAAAAGCTAAAGAAAGGGGGAAAAAATGCCTTGACATAAGTAGCCATTTTTATAAATTTGTGTGACTGAACATGCCTATTGCTGTATTTAATTATTCTCTATAATAACGCGTATACATCATCAGTGATTCTCTCTGGTCTCCATTTTCAGGGGGTATTAAGCCTGAGAATCCTCGTTGAGGAAAGAGAAGGCGCTGAACACATTCAGGACTAGTTAGATCTGTCATATAATAGTTTAGCCAGAGCAAGTAGATCTGTGCCATATATATATTGTAGCTTACGAACAATTTGAGTAGTAGCAGACAGAGAAAAGAGTAATGCATCATTTGTTTGCCAATAAATTTCTTCCCCAAACACCCTATAGGCAATTTATGTAATACAGAGCAATGCTGTATAATGTCTAAATTATGCTAGAAGTCCATGTTTTTATGATGCATCTGATTGCCTTGTGATTTCTTCTCATTATTATACTATGCTTTAAACAATTTGAAGATGAGAAGTGAGAAACTCCATTTCCAATTCTGAATCGTGCGACTTCCATCGAGAAAATACACAGATGAGACTTGGGTATTTCAGTTTGTGTCTTGGCATTATAAACAATTGTGACAAGGTTATATCAGAAGCAGAAAATGAAAAATAGCAGAACAGCTTATAGTTCTTGACAAAAGAACCCATCGAGAAAATACACAGGTTAGACTTGGAAATACCCAAGAGCAAAAGTTCTCTCTCCAGTGCCACACGACCTGGAGGTAAATTCTTAGACCCCGGTTGGCGTCACTTTAAAAATATTTGAGTATGTTTTACGTAAGCAAGCAGGGATAAAACTTCTCATATATTTATGTAATCAGTGTTGATAAGTTATTTATAAATCATTTCAAAAAGACCCATTAATTAACTGGATTTTGAAGTAATTTTTAGATATCCGATGACCTAACACCAAATAATGGGATACATACAATATATAAAATCATAAGAAGACGTGCATCATATTTTCCATTGAAACTCACATTTAATATGATCACACGTCACTTTCTACTACTCATAGGATACAGCTAAGAAGCTTCCCCCAACTCGTGGTTCATGAAACACAGCTCAAATCCGCCTCCAGTGGGCAAATGGGTAGATCCAGTAACTGAATTGCCGGCCACTTACTCAAGAGTTGTTGAATCATTTAAGTCTTCCCCTAGACTGTTCCCACATGAGGTGTTCCTCAACTTTGTGTTAACGCCTGAATTGAAATGAAAGCTTACCCAGAAGAACCCTCTCTTCTGCATGCTGCGAGAAATCTCAACGTTGGCTTGATCAACAATCTCCACAAGCTTCTTAACTTTGATAAATAGTCCAAGAGGCTCTCTCTCTCTCTCTAGACATATATCCTTTTAAACTCCTTCTTGACCATATTTTCTGTTGTTTCTCTTTCACAATCTGACTTGCCCTTGAGAAGAGACTCCCCTGCTTTTGCTTGCTGAGTCAGTCCTTCCTTTTGGTGATCTTCTGTTGATGGCGACGTATCCGAAGAGTGCTTCCATAAGATCTTGATCAACACTGAAATTCATCGTTACATTCAGAAATTAGGGATCATCATTCTAACTAAAATGAAGAGGCCTATGATTAACTTTAGAAGCACAAGTACAAACATTAATATTAGGACACGATAAAATGTTTAGAGTCATTATGCATTGATAATGAGATTCCATGGCAATAGAACCAATTCCAGGAATCCATCCGGCAATTTTATAGATCATGAATGCCTCCGACATATATGGTGCTTCATAGAATGACAATAAATTAATTTGGCTATTTCTTATGAATTAGGATTACCTGAAAGAACCCGCATCGGCTTTGTCTCGCCCCTTGGAGTGATCACCTTTGCTGCTCATCCTATCCCATTGAGAAGGCTTCAACTTTACCTGACCGTTACCGGATTCCGACATGCCTTCCCCGGAAGAATTTCCCGACTCACCGTTGTTAGTTGGCATTTCATGAGATGCCGGTGGTGGCTTTGACGATGACTTCACTGTCGGTGGTGGCCGAGGCCTTGACGGCGCCGGTGGTGAATTCTTTCTAGCCTGAACAGGTTGGAGAGTAGGAGGAGATGAAGTTGGTGGGGCCGAACTATTCCGTTTCGGAATTGCTGATTTAGGAGGAAGACTAGTTCTTGCTGTAATTATTCGATTTGAATCATCGTCTTCTGGTATGTGCGAAGTCGAAGATTTCCCCCGAAGAAGAGGAAATTCTTGAACCATCTCTGGCTTTTTCCCTTCAACATCGTTTTCTTCTTTTTCTTGGCGTTCTTTGTTCTGGGAACTGCGGAAAACCTCTTTTTGGAAATCCCCTTTGGAGCTTCTTCCTTGAAGCTTTCTCCAATAGACCACATCCAATCCATTCTCATCAACAATTAATCCCCTCACATTTCCTCCGATTCGCTCAAACCCATTGATTTGATTCTGAGGAACAACGGCCTCCTGTTTTCTTCTTGTTCTCAAGCACCTATATACTATGAAGAAGATTAAACCAGAAACAACGAAAGTAGCTGCTGCTGTTGCAGCCACTGCCTTGGCTATCTTACCGGTTGATGAAGAAGCACCAGTGGCTCCGGTGGGCGAAGCTTGAGGTTCTCCCGGTGGCTCCGGCGGTGCTGCTGAGGGTGAAGTCGGAAAGAAAGTTTCAATATTTTGAGGAGAGCTAGACTGGCTATGACATAATGGAATGAGAGAGCTATGAAAAACGAAGAGAAAGCTCAGAAAAAGAAGCCATGAATGAGGAATCATGAGACCCAAAGCCATGGGAGATAATTGGCAAAGCTTACTACAACAGAATGGGATATTGGAGTTTTCTTGTTCATTGCTAAGTTTTGACCTTTTGTTCTTTTTCTTGGGCTATTTGGACTTGTAATTTCATGACAAATTCAAAACTTAAAAAAAAACAAAAAACAAAAACAAAAACTCGGAAACGGTTGATTATGGTTAGCTTCGCGCTCTTGGTACCTTCCGCGAAATGACCAGCATTATCCTTGTCCGTGACTCTTTTAAAAGTCATAGTTGACGGGTAATTTGGTACTTATACCAGGCTACTGTTCTACTTTTAAAAGACCACGCAGGACCGGCAGCCAGGCGAAAGGGACCGAATTTTGCGAAAATTATATGTCAATACCCGAATTTTTAAAAAATTTACATTCAAGGACAGTCAATATCATTTTCACTTTGCAGTGGTTTTTTAAAATGACAGGTAAATAGAAACAGTAACTTTTTAAGGAAAAAAATTTATTATAAATAATATTTCAAAATATCAATTTATTAAAAAATTTCCTGAAACATATAATACCTTTGGTGGTTTATAATACTTGTAATTTCAGAGACATTTCAGTAAAACAATATTAAAATTTAAGATAAGTGAATGTCAGTGGCTTCCAAAATCACAACAACAACAAAAAATCATAAACAAAGTTTATCAAATTTAGACAGATAAATACATTGACCATTGTTCATCATAGAATTAATGTATTCAATCAATTTTTCAATGGCGGAAAGGTTATTATAGAATACTCATCTGGTTCTTAATATAGGACCTAATTGTTAAGTTAGTTTTGGTCTTAAATATAAGATCCGTTTATCATATTTATCAATTTTTTCTAAATTATCCATATAAATACTCTCTTAACCATAATCAAGTAGAAGAGGGAGAAGGGGTATTAAGAAATATGATTATAGTATTTTAAGAAAAATGCATCACTTTTATTATAATTAACTAATTTACTAACTTTTTTAATATAATCAAATTAGTCAAATAGATCTTATATTAAAGATCGGAGGAATAGCTTCTATTAATTTTGTTCGTAAAACATATCTTAAAGGATCTTTGTCCTTAAATTTTCATCCAGAGAATTAGGGTCCTCGTTTTGACTTTGGTGTCCAAAACTTTGAAAAGGCACAAGCCCATCTTATAATTGTATGATTAAAATGGCTTAAAGTAAGGAATAAACAATCAAATTCTAGAAATTAGAGCCAAAAGATTTGCCTTGCGTTGTGTGGTTGTGACTCGTGACTATGGTCTTTTTGGCGAAGCCATGCATTTAATATTCAATCTTGACAAGTGAGCAGAGCGGCTCACCAAATCGGTTCTCTGCCGGTGAAGCAGTTGAAATCAGCAATGTCACACTCCACATCAATTGATAAATATAATTTTTTAGTCTAACTTCACATTAAAAAAACCAAGTTAAAAATCTTAAAAATTATAATCTTGAAAACACAATCATTAAGTTAAAAAAAAATTACATTTTTTACTCTAACTTCAAATTAAGCCAGAAGAATATTTTACGATTTAAATCAATATAATATGCTTTAAGACAAAATCACTTGCCTCTTTAGCTTTATCGAGACAGCTTTTAATAAGTTGTTGCTTTAATAAAATTTGAATTGGAATATCAGTGTCCATATGTTTAAGGGGGCTTTAATAAAAGTGTGAGATAACAAGTTAGAATCACTAGTTGAGATTAAGTCCAGCAGGAAAAACTAGACTTTCATAACGTGATGATACTTTTTCTAAGAAATGTACACATATTTAATATCTGATAATAACCCGAATAGAAAAATATGTGTTATTTTGTTAGAAATAAATATATTTCTTCACAAATTTTAGAGCAAATTATACATGTATTCCAATTGAAGTTATGATATATATATGTGCTATTTTGTTAGAAAAATACAATTCTTAGTACTTAAACTCACTCTGAATTGGAAATTAAAAGTGATATTCTTATTTTATTATCTATGTGCTGCTTCAAAAACATAAACGAATTTTACTTTTGTTTAGGGCCTGGTCCTCACACATTTCACTCCTTGCAAAAAGATTTCTTTTCAACATTTTTATCAACGCGTTCACTAAAGCTGCTGGTTTTAAAAAAAAAAAAAAAAACGCGTTCACTAAAGCAAACACGTGTCAGTGTGTGAGTGTAAATTGCAAAGCTCATAAAAAGTGGATAGAGCCACGAGATATCCTTCTGCTAATCGGAAAAAGAGCACGTGAATCAATGAAAAGTTTATGTAATTTTAACCCAAAAAAAAATTAAAATAAAAAGAGAGAATTACTGTCAGGGTTCCCCAAAAAAAATTTAAAAAAACTTAAACAGTTGTAATTTCATGCACTGAAATTTGTCATTCTGAGTTACTTTTTTATTATGATCAATGCTTTTTAATAATTATATTTTTTAAGACTCTATAGCGATTTATTATTATTATTTTTTTAAATGACGGAGTAAGTGAAAGGAAAAGAAGGTGGGGTCAGGGAAATCTTGTTTATTTAAGAAAATTAGGAAAAAAATAGAGGAGGAAGAAGAAGAAGCGCGTGGTCCTTGTGTTGACCCAATTTTCCACTTTCACAAATAAATCAAAATCAACGGGCAACGAAAAAACACAAAGAAACAAAAGGCCTCTGCAACGCTGAAAGCTTTAATGGGCCTTCCAATTCCAAATGCTCAGTCTCAGTGTGAACCTTCGGCCGATCATTTTGACTTCAATTGTAAGGCAGCCCCCTCCTTCCTTCCCATCTCGTTGACGCGCAAAATGCACGCATAATGACATTCAAGTCCCACGCGCTTACGCACTTCAATTATGCATCATTATTACTTAAATGACTTTACTCCTCAAATTGACTCTGCTTATTATACTTTTAAGGAATTTAGATTTAGTTAACACAATTTTTTTAAGGAAAAAAAGAGGCTGCGAGAATAGCAATCAGTTAATAAAATAGACTAGCCGACTAACGGGTCCTAAAAAACATTAATTTTAAACATTTTCAGGACTTGAAAATTTTGAACATAATCTTCTTTTCATTTACAACTCACTTTCAGCAATTTACAACTTATCTTTAAACATTTCAAATTCAGTCCCCCCCCCCCAAAATAAGTATTTCATTGCCTTATTATTCTTGAAAAAATTGTTGAAAAATTTTTCTTTACAAAATTTATTACCCAAAGATATTTTAAAGACTATGTTCTGAAGTGAGTCCAATTTTTCTTTAACTATGAGGGTATTTGGGTAATATCAAAACCATAATTTCAGAAGTGCTTTTACAGTATATAAGGTAAATATGTGAAAAAGTTTGTCTCGATTTGTAAAAAAATACTTCTGAAAAGTTATTATTGGGGTATCCAAACACTCCTTATGTATAACGTATATTTAATTTTATACAAATATCTTAGTAAACATTTACACATAACTAAAGATATATTACACGCAGGTGAAAAAAAGTTTTATTTACTATAGATGGACTGCATTGTTTTGCCGATGGAATTCTTAAACAAGTTTTATGTGCCTTTAAACAATACATTTTGCGATCGAGATTTTTCAGTAATTTTTTCCGAACTTGTTTTGTCTTCCGAATCTCGAGTCCCGCGGCCTCAGGGTGTCTCTATTTCCTATGCTAGTTTGGACTGAGTCAATATCTCTAGAGATTAGAGATCAAAGAAACCATACGCTGCATGTTCACGCACTCTCCTGCCTCGCACGTTCCTCTTTTCTATTTCTCAAGTGCTCAGTCATTTACCACATTTGACTTTCATTTTAGCATATCCGGAATGTTATTGATAATGACTCTCTTTCAACCTTTCATATCCAGAGATATTTCTTTTCTATGAGCCACTAGATAAAGGACATCTTTTAATAAGGTATCAAATTTTTATAAGTAAAAGAAATTACCCCGGAAAATTCCAAATCAAAAGTTATTCAATAATTGGACTATAAAATAGTGACCCTTCGATCGATTTGACATGCACTGATAATTAAACTTGTGAATTTATAAAAAAAGACTTTGACCTGAAGAACACCATCTGATACTCTCCCAAGGGGGAAAACAAGCAAAGCGAATTTGACACTCAAAACTGTTGTTGTTACCTGGACGGAATTATTATTAACTTAAACAAACCTTAATAATATATAATTGATGAGTTGAAGGAAACTTGAGTGTGAAGAGGAGGTGGCTTAGAAAATAATCAATGACAGTATGGTACGTTGACTTGCCTACTTCGCAGATGTTGCCCTCCATACGTAATATCTCTCTGCCGCCACCATTAAACAGATTCTTGCATTCATATTGTGAGGTGAGAGTTTAGAGGAGGAGGGTAATAATCACAAACAGTATGGTACGATGAGTTTTTTTAAATTTCTGGGGCCAACAATATAATACGTTCATTCAATATAACAGTCAATCATATTACCACAAATAGACACATGTAACGTGAAAAATGAAACCAAGGCTGCAAACGCAAAATCAGAAGATGCCAACCATGTAAGTGGCTTTGTTTCCATTCCTTGAAGCCTAGTCATTAAAGACTTCAAATATCATTTGCAGAAGACAGGCACTGATGAATATGTAGCTTTGAATAAGAAATGTGATCATTATCCCTTGAGAATCCAAAAGGTAGGCCTATTAAGGAACCGCCATATGCTTCCAAATTAGGTGGGTGTGTATGCATTCATTTATCTACAACACTTCAATGCGTGTAAATCCACCTTCTTCATCCTCTCTATAGTAGTTCATTCAAAGAGGACATAGCTACCACCGGCAGGTAAGGGATTCACTAGTCTTGGGTTCAAATTGCAAGTTTTCCTCCAATTGGGCACTGATTTGACTTATATCCCAAAATCCACAATAACTGATTCCATAGTTGGGTCTGTATGTGCCAAGGCAAAGTCACATTTTTGGTCGAATTCAGTAACATCTTTACTACCATATTGCTTCATTAAGTGCTTCTTTCTTAGGGGTAGGGATACATGCACATGGGTTGGGATCAGATTTGATCCTTAGCCCGAGATCTGGCCCTTAATATTCTTATATTTACATTTTGGACCCTATTCCGACTTCACCTGGGGTAACTCAGCACAAGAAAAAGTAGGAAGGATGCAAGGATGGTTCTCACTGAGTCAAGCCCAACGTATCATGCTATCGTCATCACCATTTTAGGGCAACAAATCACAATTTTCACATAACCCCTTGCCACAAGCCAAAACATTGGAAAGAGGGGGCTTAGAATAGCGTTTATTTTCATGTTTCACCAAAACTAAGAATTCAGAATTAATGATACTCCTCCAGTTCTTAATATATGACCTAATTGTAGAATTGATTTTGATCCTAAATATAAGACCTATTTCTTATATCTATCAATTTTTTTCAAATCATCCCTATTGATACTCCTTCAACCATAATCAAGTATGAGAAGGAGAAGGATATAATGAAGATGATTAAAGTATTTTAGAAGAAAAAACATATCATATTTATTATAATTACCTAACTTACTTAACTTTCTTAATCTAATCAAATTAGTTAAATAGGTTTTATATTAAGGATCGAAAGAGTACTAAAAATGAATAAGAATTCAGAATTAATGATGCTAAAAATGAATAAGAGATTTCACGATTTTGCATTGATGACAAATCACGAGAGCAGGAGACTAGAGAACACATTGAATATTGTTAATGAATGCACCCCCTTTTAGCTTGGACCATACCTTTGATGAACATAAATTTCTAGTTTTGGCTTGATTTTAAAGTAGGTATTTTCACACAAGTTGAGACAAAATTCTTCTCACACATACTCACTTCATATATCATAAAATTACTTCTAAAAAGCTAATCCAAACATCCTGTTAGTTATTCTTGAGCTTCATAAATCAAGAGGGCTACTCATCTTTATGTCCAGTATGGATCTTCTTAAACAAGGAGAGTATTACATAATGTGTCAAAAAGCAGCGAGATTATTACCTGGCTCAATTGTTAAATTTAATTGAAACCATTTAAATTTTAATACTTGTTTTAAAATGCCCGGTTATCAATAAAATTTATGAATATGAAATTTGAAAATTAAATTATTTCAATTGCAAGTTCTTATACAGGCAATAATAAATCTCAGAAGCTACCTTGTTCGCTGGCTCTTGGGTAATCCATTCTAAAATGTAATCTTCCTCTGGCCATGTGAAAAGGATGATCTGTGGATGGTGAGTAATTAGGGTGAAATCTTTCTTAATTAGGGAACTATATCACTATGATTCCCATTTTACCACATAAATCAGCCCATATTGGGCAACTAGGAATATAAATAAGAATAGCTTAATGGATTGAAATAAAAAGGAGAGGAGGCAAAGGGATCTGAGTGTGGCCACCATATATAATTTAACTTGAAGTGTTTTGTCTCTAAGTGAAGGCAAGAGATAAACAAATAATGGAGGAGGCCCAGATTTATATGTTGTTGTTAGCAAAATCAAGCAAATCATGTGGTGATTTAACGGATCATTGTTATTTTGAATAATTCTGCCAACCATGAAATACAGTGTGGAACATATCTTTTTTTATTTTGTTTTGTTTTGTTTTGTTTACGACTAAGAGCCACAAATCTAAAATTGATTGAAGAAGTGGAGGATGACGATCTGTAAAAAGGAGAGAGAGATTTTGGGGCCACCTGCAAGATACTACAAGAAAAATTGTTCATTTCATTCTCCTATTAGTGCCTCCTCCCATTTGGGTTTCATGGGCCCCAATACACTGTTCGGATCTTCGCGCTGGTTCCTCTGGCCCAGCCCATCTACTGTTTTGGATTTTCGTCTCTCCTCTCTCCTCTCTCTTTCTCCCTCCAGAAACTCAAGAAAAATCAATATCATTGTTATTCAATATTCATTCATATCCATAGGAGAATATAAAATTCATAACAAGCAATGGACGTAAATTTTTTTTCCTTACAATCCTTTGTTTTGCCCGCCTTTTTTTAACAATCTAATCCAATGTTTAAAATTACATTGAATTTTACTCCTATAATTCTATTCACAAGATGGAAAAGAGAGTTTTTTTATCCTTAATATAAGTCACCTTGTTAAATTTTTCACATGAATATACAATTTTATTATGAAAACATTATTTTGTAAACTGTTAATGATTTTTTTTTTTAAGTTTGGCAAAACATGTTAAAAAATCTTATAAATAGAATTAAAGAATAACTTATACGAAATCAAACGAGTCTTTAAAAGCATTCGACACTTTTAAGTACTACCTTTGGTTTTGACTATAAGAGCTACTCCGGTCATAAATATAAAACCCCTATATATGTATGACTGGAGGAGTAGTTCACTAATTTAAGGAAATAAATTAAGTTAGTTATTTATAATAAATATGTATTTTTTTTAAAATATCCTTACTAATCAATTGTATTAGTTAGAATTACTATTATTAGAAGGATTAACTTGAAAAAATATATATATGAGAGATAAAATGAATTAAAATCTTATATTGAGGATCAATATAAAAATTAAATAAGATCTTATATTAAGAATAAGAGGTGATAGTAAACTCATTTAATTTAGTTAATTCTACAGATCGAGACTAAACAAAATATATGCCCGCGTCTGACATGTTATCCTAAGCAACCAATGACGATTTATTTATTTTGAGTTTGCAAAAGACGAGAGAGAAAATGACGAAAACACTTTGTTTGCCACGAGGTGTGTCTGGTTAGTGATTTGTTATCTTTCTTCTTCTTCCCTTTTTTTTTTTTGTAAAATGAAAGAGACAAATACTAATAGCTTGAGTTTATTGACAAGATCGAACCGACTTTGTTCGGATCACAGGATATGGAGGGAGTAAAATGTAAAAGCAAAAAATAATGGCAGTTTAGGTTGGTACTTGAAAACACCAAAAGCCTGTGAAAAGGGAGCATTTAAAAAGAAGAAAAGATTAAAAAAAAAAAAGGCAAAAAAGTATGGAAAAAAACAAATAGCTCAAACAGTATAAGGTTGGTGCAGCTTGTCCCTTCCAATCTTCGGATCACTATGTTCCAGAGTTTTCGCGAAAATATCAGCCCCTGAGAGATAATTTCTTCCAAATTTTATTTTTTTATTCATTTATTTATATTACTCCTTCAATCTTAAACATAAAACTTATTTTATAGTGTAATTTATATTATAAAATAGGTCTTATATTTAAGAAAAAATGCATATAATTATTAGCTCAAAAGAACATGCATCAGGCCCCTCATCCTTCAAAACAGATAATTGGAAATTCCATCATCACCTCCGCTATATGAAGTTTTGCACTCCACAGCTTAGGTTATTCCATGAACTTTAAATGGTTAGATTTAAATCAAGTCTCGTTGGCAAAAAAAGGAAAAAAAAAAAGTCAAATCAAGTCAAGAGGTCAATATTAACGTAACACATAAAATTTATAATAGCTCATATTATTTATAAATCATATACAGTATCAGTAATGATTTTGGTAAGAGAAATTACAATCATTTAAAGACGAGATTTTAAATTCAAATTCATATAAATACCACAAAAAAAAAATTGCAATCAGCAATCAGGTCCAACAACACTCAGAACTGGTTAATATTACTAACATTAAATGACTATATATATATAAAAAAAATTTCTTTACTATTTAACAATAGTTCGAATATGATTATTTCTAATAAGAGGACAGATATACCTAGTGAAAAAAAATCTGAAATATCGCCGCAAAATTTGTTTTCTTTAAATGAAAAGATTATATAAACGCAAAGAAGATGCATTTGAGTTGGAAGATATATAAAAATGGAGGGAGAAGGGATGGCATAAAGGAGGGCATTATAGAGGAGAGCTGGAGAGGGGAAGGCAACCCTGCCACGTTTGGGACAATTAGACAAAGACAGCAGTATAAGTGCCCCTCCTTCTCTTCATCTGGGGGACACCCTCCTTGTCCTTCTCCTGTTGCCCTTCCTCCTTTTTATTCTTTTCCCCTTACCGTATCTCCCCCTCTTTCCCCCTTCTTCATTTATTCTTCTTCTTTCACTTCACATTCCCATTAAATAGAAAATTTAATTCACTTTACTTCCCCCCCGCCCTTGCCCTTTGAACCATATAGTTTATCTTAAACAACTGACAATCCCATTAAATGCCCAATTATCAACCAGTTGCTTATTCCAAAATTAACAAAAAGTGATCTTCTCCCTTGGCATCCTTCAATCATTCCATGTCAATCCTTGCTATCCATGGATGAGCGCAATAGTTATATTTTGGATTCTTTTAAATATGAATTTTGAGGGCACAAAAGAAAATTCTTTGGGCACAAGAATTAAAATTACCCATTCTTTAATTTATAAATTTCTCAAGTTTTTTTATAATTTTTTATTACAAGTTTTCGAGTTTTAAAAATAAACTTCAGAAATTAAGCTTTCATTAAATTAATTGATGAGATTATATGAACTCAGTATGATGTAAACCTTGTCCTGACTTATAACCGTCTCCAAGTATAAACTAAATTGAAAGAGGAGGATGATGCAACAAAAACCGTTACAAACAACGGGCAATTGCAGTTTCATCAAGTTTGAATCCTGTGCGCAGATAAACAATAATACAGCCGATAAACACAAAGAAAAGAAAATTAGAAATGTAAAAACTGCAGGAATGCCCACTGGAGACAAGGAGCATAATAAACAGAACATAAGCCATATTATCACTATCATCATCATTATTATTAATAGTCAATCGGCGCTGGTGGTGGTGGTCATTCTAAGCCGCGTGACTGGAGAATCGAGCGGGGAAGGTGAAGGGGGAGGGGAGACCGACGGCGACGGCGTCGGAGAAGCCGAATCCAACGGTGACGACGGGGACGATGACAGTGCAGATGACGAGGTTACGGACGGCGGCGATGAATCCAGATCAGCGGGTTCTGTCAGCTTTCTTTTGGTGAACCTGACGCCGCCCTCTCTCTCCTGACTTCCCGCCTTAACTTCTCTTGTCGTCATGTAATCCCTTAACCGCTTCACGTCTGATAACTTCACCGGCTTCACTATGAAATCCTCTGCCCCTTCTTCCAAACACCTTCATGTTCCATTTTTTCCATTTCGTTAAATATTACAAATTAATTAATTAATTAATCTTTCAAAATTATGCTATATGTGTGTGCCTGTGTGTGTGTGTCTCTCTCTCTCTATATATATGTACCTGTCTATTCGGGGCAAAACGTTTTCAGAGGACATGATCACCACTGGAATTTCTTTGAAGGTGGAAGATTCCTGATCCGGATTGACATTTTTCGCTTTAGAAAGCTATTGGATTTTCGAATTATAATGTGGGGGTTTGAAAATAAGAAATTGAGAATTTTCTAACCTTGATTTTCTTGAGTAATTCATAGCCGGTCATTCCAGGCATGCAGTAGTCAGTGATGATTAGATCCACCTTTAAACCCTGAACAAGCATGGAATTAGTTTTCCGTTTCAAGAAAAATAAACTTTTCGAGGAAATTAAAATAAAATCAAGGAATGAAAATTGATTCCTCACATCAAAGCCGTCCGATTCGGAAGGAGATTTCTGGTCGTCAAGTCCAAGGAATTGCAGGGCTCTTATTCCACTGTCGACAGCAGTGACTGCAAATTCCCAAACAGATGAGAAAATAAATCTTCAACCCCAAACACAGAAAAACAGAGAAACAAACAATCGAAAACCCCATTTTCCTCTCCACACACCTTTACAAGCTGAAATCCTGAGCAAGCGCTCGATGACTTTCCGATCGACGAGGCTGTCATCGACAGCCAAGACATGAACCTCTTCGGAATCCGGCGGCAAGAGATCACAGACCTCCATGAACGACACCGTTCTTCGCCGGAAGTTGCTGGAAGAAGAAGAAGAGAAAGAGAAGGGAGGAAAAGGGGAGGCTTTGGGAGGAGGGAGCTAAAACGTTAAATACGGTGTAACATGTAAGGAAGGTTGTTTGTTTTGAATCTATCTGTCGAAAATGTATGTGTGTGCTGTGTGTGGGTGTTTCACTTTCTCCCCCAATATAAAAAGTCTCTCTCAAAAGATCAAATCTTTCTCTCACTAAGAAATCCCAAAATCTTCTCTCTCTCTTGTTTTGTTTATTTCTTTTTGAAAATATGAGACATGGCGCTGAGATTCTGAAATCCACTTGGGTGCGATCTCCATATCAGCTACTTTTCTTTTCCTTTCTCTTTTCTCCAGGGTGCCCCACTCGCGGAGCGATATCTCGCAGGGATTGACGAGATTTTGGTCAATCTTCGGGATTTGTGAGTGTCTGCCACAGTAACTGGTCGGGTTCTGGGAAAAAGACTGTGGGGTTGGGGTTGACGGCAGGTCAACGGAGAAAACGGCGCCGTCACCTCCCCGCGCTAACTCTAAACCATTTAATACGGCAACGTTCTAACTCTCACCGTTTCATTTCCTGTTGCCGGCAATAAATTTGTGACTTTAATTCAAGAAGGTTAGCTTTAAAGTCGTGAGACCATGCTGCAATTCAATTTTAAAATTTAAACTCTTACTGTAAAAAATATAGCGATTTTTTAATTCAATAAAAATATTGGACAAAATTTTTTACTTCGAACGTTACACATGCTTTATTCCGAATAAAAATAAATTATACAATATTTATATATTTTGTTGAATAAAAATTACTCCTCCGGTTCTTATTATAAGACCCAATTTGACTTTTATTTGGTCCTAATTATAAGACCCATCCATTTCTCTCTTATATTTATGCATTTTTTCCAAGATAATACTTCTAATAATGATAGTTTTAACCAATATACTTAATTAGTAAGGATATTTAGGAATAACAACACTTATTTTTATAAATAACTAACTTAACTTACTTCCTTAATCTCCTCAAATAAGTTAATTGGGTCTTATAATGAGGACGGAGGAGTATTTTGTAGAATAAATATGCATTTGTAAATATTAAAAAATGTGGGAAATGTTGACATAGGGAGAAAGGGAAGAATATCTGTTTGTATCAATGTATGGATGGTAGAAAAGAAAATAAAAGAGGGTGGTGTAATAAAGATGGAGAGAGAATGTGTCGAAAGAGTGTCGTTTTGTGGGGCTTTGTAAATTGTAATAAAGACTTTTGGGGGGACAGAGGATCTATGCCAATCTTGATGGAAGCGATATCATACACGTGCTGTCTCGTGTGCCCTGCGTTACGCCATTTCATTGTATTTTATTTTCACCTGTTTTTCTGAAAAAAATTAAACACCTATTTTCGGTGTTGGCAAAACACCTATTTTCGGTAAATAAATATTCCTTGATACTCTTTCATCTCTTATTTATTTATAAGCTTCATATTCGAAAAGGGTTTTTCCCAACAAATTTAAAAAAGATTATAAATTTATACTTTATTTTATAAGTCTTAGTTTCAATTTGTTTCAACATTTAATGTACATATATATTTAAACAAAAGTGTATTTATTATCTATTTATTATTTTTAATTATTTTTAATTGGTTTTTTCTTACATGCAAATCTGCTATTCCAAGCTTATAATAAGAACTAAAAAAAGCATTATTGAAATGAAATTAGCTGTAATCCATGAGATTTTATGGGGATTCGTACTCCAATTTGTTCACCAACCAATAAATTGTTTTTTTTTTAAAAAAAAAAGCGCATGTTATCTGAAAAATAGAAGGATTGGTCAAAATAACGCCAGCTCAACCTTGGATGTTACCTCCTGTCCTTAATATAAGACTCCATTTGACTTTTGTTTGGTCCTAATTATAAGACCCCAATCTATTTTGTCTCTCATATTTATGCATTTTTTTCAAGATAATCCTTCTAATAATGATAGTTCTAGCCAATACACTTAATTAGCAAGGATATTTTAGGAATGACAACATTTATTTATTACAAATAACTAATTTAACTTACTTTCTCAATCTCCTCAAATTAGTCAATTGGATCTTATAATTAGTACCGGATGTAGTATTTTCCTATACTTTTCTTGGTTGACATATGAATGCAGATGCATGTTCTATTAAAGGCGATACTGGATCCCTAATTCAAAATCATTGCCTGATTAGTGAATTGTACGGATAGAGGACATCGAAGTATAGAATGATTTTCATGCATTTGCCCAGTTGGCCATCAATATCTATGCACAAATGATATATCCAAACCTTAATCTTTTTTAAGATTCTACTTATTAATCCTTAATACAAGATTTTTTTTTTACAAATTTAAAAAAACTATATTAATGAATATTATTATCATTTTCACTCTTGACCATTCACTGTCCTTGGCTTCCTCCCCATATGATAATTATATTAATCAAGAGAGTGTTTTAAAATGCTATATTTTTTTCTTTTACATTTAAGTAATTTTAGCTGATTTTTCAACTAATTTTTCGTATCTCATCAAAGTTATAATAAGTTCTTATAATAGGAATCAAAGAAATTAATAAATTTTAAACACTCATGTTTATATTTAAAAAAATTATGAACCATAATTCGTTCAGAAAATGATAACAAGTTTTTAATTTTTACTGCTCACCTGTCATGAACAAGAAAAAAAATAATGCAATGTCAAAAAGAAAATATTTTGCGCGTGTATATGTGTGTATTGAGGGAATGTCCTTCTTTTTAAATTCTAAAAATTATGATGAATGCTAACCTAATACTACCTCCGGTCCTAAATATAAAAGTTAGTTGACTAATTTGAATAGATTAAAAAAAATTAAGTTAGTTATTTGTAATAAATAAGTATTATATTTCCTAAAATATCCTTATTAATCAAGTATATTGGTTAGAATTACTATTATTGGAAAGACTATGTTGAAAAAAATGCATAAATATGAGAGACAAAGTTGATTGAAATTTTATATTTAAAATCAAAATAAAAATCAAATAAGATCTTATATTAAAAACTAGAGATAATATTAATGAATGTGTTGAATAATCCTTGGGGCTCAAGTGGCTGCGACATCTAATTGTAGGCTGGGGTTCCACTCAATCCCTATAAGTTTATTACTTCTTCCGCCATCATCTCATATATATAAGTACTCACTTCGCCTTTTATTATAATATCTAATTTTTTAAATGGGTTTGTTTTTTTTTTATAAGGTTCTTTTTAAGTTTGTCTAAATATTTAATGCAGTATTACCTATTTTATCCTTAATTTAATGTATTTAATACATTCTATTTCTTCATTCACCTCACTATTACTCTCTCGCTTTTATCCATTTACATATAGAGGTATATTTTTAAAAAAAAACTGTATTTGCTGCATATTAATTATTTTTAACTAATTTTAATTATTTTCTTAAACCCCGCAATTTAATTGAAATAATCTTATAATAAGAGACAGAGCAGTACAATTTATCGGCCAAAAAAATATTATTCCGATCCTTAATATAAAAGTTAATTGATTAATTTGAATATATTAAGAAAGTTTGTTAATTTAATTATTTGTAATAAATAGATGTTTTTTCTAAAATATTTTTGCTAACCATGTATATTAAATAAAACTACCATTTGATGAAATTTTTAACATGTGTAACTATTACAATAACTACTTTAAAAAAAATCTTATATTTATGATCAAAATAAAAAATAAACTAACTCTTATATTAAGAATTAGAAGTGGTATACTAGTACAATTTATAACTGGTTCTATTGTTAATTGCTTTTACAAAACGGGTGGTTTGAAATAGCCATATGTGCGTGTGTAGCTATCTCTTTACCCCTTTTCCGCCCTGAAGAAATTAACCATTCACGCCAGGGATAATAATGGAAGCCTGATCTAATATCTTGTTGCATGGATCACAGCCACTTTATCAGGTCGTAGGCGTGACGAATAATCCAAATAAATAATAATAATTTTATGACAGAAAGTAAACTAAATAAGATGTTTTTAATAATATAAAATCAACTACTAACAGATTTGAATATTTTTTTTAAAAATAAACAATATCAAATATAATCCATCAAACCCTAGTGAAATAATATAATTTAATCTATCCCAAAAAAATACCAAACTATATGTCCCATAAAGTCAATGATTATATATGTCCAAAGAAATCTCGTCCCCTATTTTTTTTCCTACCAAAAATATTTCATTTTCGCCCCTGTTTAATTTCATATTCAAGTTCGATTGTTTTAAAACAGAAGTCTGGATTTTGTTATCAACAAATATTGATAATAGCTTTTAAATTTTAATGTAAATACTCCTTCGATCCTTAATGTAAGACCCATTTAACTAATTTGATTAGATTAAAGAAGTTAGGTAAATTAGTTAATCATAAGAAATGTGACATATTTTTCCTAGAACACCATAATCATCGTTCTTAATACCCCATCTCCCTCTTCTACTTGGTTATGGCTGAGGAGTATCCATAGGAGTAATTTAGAGAAAATTAATAAACATAAGAAATTGGTCTTATATTTAGGACCAAAACCAACTCAACAATTGGGTCCTATATTAAGGACCGGAGGAGTATGAGATATAAGAAAAATAAATGCTCCACATCAAAATGTAGCATTTACTATATAATATTAGTTTTGGTCTTAAATATAAGATATTATTTTACAAATAAAGTTTAAATAAAGTCTTATATTTAAGACTAGAGCTAGTAGAAGGAACAGAGCATGGGAATTTTTGCAAATGTTAGGGTTCAAAATCATTTTCCCAAAAGTAGTGTCCATATATCTTTTGGATAACATGTTTAAAACCATACTGTACCAAAATTAGGAACGATCCACTTACCAAGCATCGATTTATTTGCATGCATACGCCATTTTTTGTTTAATTTTTTTCTGCGCAATCTGCCAAGAAATAGACATTATTTTTGCTTAAAATTTGTTTCATTGCAATATTGCATGCCAACGTATTATTATACATCAGAGTAAATTACGTCATCATCATTAGCTACACTGTAATTCAAGAGACGTATAGAATCAAAATTTTGTAATTGATCATGATGGTCAGAAAAATGTTGTCCTTGATCATAACGAGGAAATTAGCAAGCCACCGTGGACAATTCAAATGCTGCATATCAACTGTAAACATGTTGTATTTGATACTTTTAATTGTTAATACTCCTCCGGTCCTAAATGTAAGACCCTTATACACACTAGTATAAAGGTCTTACATTTAGGACCGGAGGAGTAATATTTTTGCCAGATTTTAATTGTTAATAATATAAACAGATGAGAGAGAACAATTTTAATTTGCTCCTTGTTAATTATAAGAAATAATTTGCTTTTACCTAGAGCATTTATGGCTTCTTTTCACTTATACTCTTAATACAAAAATAAGAGAAAATATTTCTGAAAACACAATCATTAATAAACGAACCACATTAGTCAATTGGCTTAAAAATATTATTGAAAAGAAAAACATTTACCCACCTATATATTTAAAACTTTTAACTAAATTTACTGGAGGGAGTTTTACTTCTTTTTTTTCCCCTTACCCATAATATAAGTCACATTAACTAATTAATTAGAATAAAAAATAGTAATTAACTCATCAAATGCGACTCAAATTGATTTTTTTAAAATTTTATCCATGTTAAACAAGGAGGTGAATGGGAACAAAAATGCAATGAGTCACTTTAAAGTTTAAACCAAAAAAATTAACAAATAAGCATTAATTACTCTCAAAATAATTTATATTTTGAATTAATTTATAGTATTTAGTCCTATTTATAAATCACTTATAGTAGTGTACAGGGAAGTTGTTTCCAAACTTAAGAGCAACCTCGGTTGACAGAAATTTAATAATGAACGTGAATTTGACTGGTTTGAAGCTGTTCATCGAAGATATGAAGTCTTTTGAGAAAGAATCTTTAAGAATAAAATAGCTTTCAATGTCTCTCTTTATTCATCTTTGAATTCATTTTGTGTTCTTAAACCGAACACATTTTTTTTTTACCATTTTATCCTTTTCTTAATGATCAAGGCTATGTGAAATGTGAATCCCGAAGGAGGGATGCCAAATTAGAGCAAAGATAAGGGTGGTGCCAAAAGTGGGAGTGGGACCAAACAATTATCAAAATTCCAACCCTCTCCTGTTTTTTTCCCCATTTTGAAAAGTTGTAAATTTGAATGCCTTCTTGAACTTTGAAGAATAAAAATAAAAATTCAATTCAAAGCCTTTTTATTATTTCCGTTCTCTGACATTTTCAGATCTTTTTTTTTTTTCGGTCAAAGACATTTTCAGATCAAATCTCAAGGATTCTTCAATGCAATTGCGTCTTTCCCAGATTGATCTCTCTTCACTTGGCTATCTTTCTCTGAATCAGTCACAGGTATCATATCATTCCTATCCTTTGAATTTAATGTATCAGAATATTTTATAATCTCACAGATTCCTTTCCATTATTCTTACTCTTCAAAATCTCATGCTATTCTACTCTTCCACGTCTCCTCCTCCTCCTCCTCGTGACGGTGGCTCTGGCCACCTTGCCATCTTGCCATCGGACGATTCCAGATCGTTAACACTGGTGAAATGACATTAAAGGACTTTCGAAAGGAATCCAGCCACACCGAAAACCATCGAAGTTTGAAAAAGAAAATGATAGAAAGAAAAGTCTCATGTCCGGTGGGGTTAAAATGTGTAATTCACCCCCTTGCCATTCTCCCTATTCATAAGCCCAATAATGCTCTAGAGTTCTGAATATTATTAGATGTTAATTGCTAAATTATGGAATATTAATTGTTATAAATTAAAAGAAACACCGTATGTTAGTAAGAGTATGTATCAACTATCCACACTTATGGGAAAATGATATGTTCTCTCATTCTTCATTCTGTTAAATCAGTAGCTTTTAAAAAAAATTACCAGGATTGATCCAAGTGTTCATCAATTTTTGTTTAGAACATATTAGGAGGTCACAAGTTTGATCCTGATTATTATCTCAGATATTAATATTTGCTCCGTTAGATGATCAAAAAGATGTATGTAAAAATAATCTTTCTTTACTCTCTTGTTACTTTTTTTTTTTTTTACTTTTATCCAAAAGCAAAAAAAAATGGTTTTTTATATAATCAAATTAACACACACATATATATACCTTTCCCTTTTTCAAAAGTTACATTCAAAGCAAAATTTGTATTTTGTTGTTCTCTTTTTAAAATTTTATTTTGTTGGGTTCAATGGGTGCCTGAGATGGTCAATTGGAAGACTTCAAAATCAAAAGGGAAAAAAGGAGTCCATCGTTATCAAAGGAGGGCATTGAGGGGTTGAAAACTTTCGTCCTCCCCTTTATGCCCTTCTATTCCGGGGCCCTTTTTTCATCCAAACTCAGCAAGAGGCGCACATTCTCACAAACACCCCTGCTTTTTAAAAAAAAATTATATTATTTTTTCAAGGAAATATAAAGTTAAGACAACATTAAGTATTTAATTATACCCTATCATCATCGATTTTAGAAGTTGAAGGCATCACTTATTGCTAAATAAATTAAGGGCACAAAGTTAAAAGGAATTCGACAAAAATTCGATTAATGGTTTAAAAATAAAATTCCCAAATATGGTCTGATAGTCGAAATAATTAAGCATGTAGTACTCGCACTAATCAATACTCTCTCTGTCCATTTTTATATAAAACAACCTCTTTCATAATGATGTTACTAAATATAAGAAATAAGTTTTCTTTATCTAAAATTTTAAAATTATCTTTTTCATTTTTATTTCCATTAATAACGGAAGGGATGAGGTTTGACTAGTGATAGCATTTTAGAGCCAAATTAAAAAAAAAAAAATCTAACCGACGAGGTTTTCAGTTTAATAGAATGAGTTAGTTTCTCATGATTTGACGAACTAGGGTTTTAATATCTATTAATAGATGTACTCACATTTAGTACTCAATAAAATACATATAATAAGACATATTTCTCAAGCTTTGGACAACACACAGAACCCACACACAGTTAGGTATTTATAGTGGTCCAGGTGGTGATTATGAAAAATTGATTTGCAGCAACATGTATATGAGTAAAAGGGTGGGTAAATTTCGGATGGTTTTAGGTCCCAGAAAGATGGGTGTTGGTCCCCCTATCATCCGGCTCACCCGTCATAAACATAACAAAGTCTGATTAGGTTAATAAAGTTTTCTCCTTTTGGAAAATCATCCATGTTCAATTCCAAATTAAACCAAATTAATAGGCTAGATTATTCCTTCTGCATGTATATCATGGCCGACCAACTGAACTAACTGTATGTTTGGATTAAATTGCATCTCATCACCGAGAATCACAAACTCAACGGAATCAAGGACACATTAATTGATGCTAACCTAGCTAGCTAGTTTTATGTAAAGGGTTAAAAGAAGAAGAAGAAGAAATGAAAAGAAGGATCCACACCCAGTAAAAGGGTTCGTATATATTTTAATTTGGCTGATGTATATGTGTTCAAGATTTGGCATCTGCTTTTTCAAAATTTGATTTTGATTTGGAGCATCTTTAATATTTTTGTATATATTTGGCTTTTGTACTATTATAGCTAGCAATATCTTAGGAACTTTGGATCTATCTCACTTTACCAACCACGTACACATCAAATCTCATTTTCCTCCCCTTGCTATGTCATAACCAACACTAAATAAAGTTCCCCCCGCATCTTTCGTCTTTTCACACATCTCTTTGATTTACGCCAAAGATGTTGGAATATCAACCACAAAATCACTTCTCACATTATGCTACTTCCTATTCTTAATATAAGAGTTAGTTTAACTTTTAATTTGATCTTAAATATAACACCTTAATTCACTTGTTTTTCATATTTATTTTTTTAAGGTGTTCCTTATAGTAGTTACACTAACATATGTTAAAAATTTCATTAAATAATAATTCTAATTAATACATATGATTAGTAAGGATATTTTAGGAAAGACAACACATATTTACTACAAATAATTGACTTTACAAATTTTCTTAATATACTTAAGAGAAAATAGATTTGTCAATCCTTATAGTTTCATTGGATTTTGAATTAGGTCCCTCTAGTTTTATTTCTTTTTATTGAACCCTTATACTTTGTTCCGTTAAAGCCACAGGTCTTTCCGTTAATAAATTATCAAAACACCGTTTGGTGTCTCTCCCCCGGTTAAAAGCAGGTGGCTCTCTAAAATCAACCATGACTAGTTCGATGATGACGCCGAGAAGGAGAGCTCTTTCTTCAACTGGTTCTGCTTCTCTATCAATATGGGCATGTCGCTTCTATGTGTTTTAGATGTTGATGCTAATCGATGAAGGTTATGTGCTATCCTGCACATTTGTACACGACTCTGACTTGACTATAAGAAAGCCCTGCAGCTCCCATTAGACTCATCTATCTAATTGTAATTTATTATTTAATATCTTGTTTTGTTACTACCTTAGCACACTATTTTATGAAGGCCTTTTTCCTTAACGATGTCGGAGGAGTTTGGTAGTTTCTTTCAAACTTTTGTTTTGAGACCCTTGCATTATTCCATGAAAGAGCATTGATTTTTTAGTTTCAAATGCTCATGACCTTCAACAATATTAATTTATGATTTTAGATTGATCAACGCCATAAAAGTAATAATAGTTATCAGAGTTTTAGGGATGAGGCTGTTTGGAGTGGATAGAGGGTAAGCATGATGACCACCTGGTTCGCAACAGCCAAAGGCCCCACCATTTGCCTCATTCCTCAGAGACCCTGCCTTCACGAGTTGGAACCTACTAGCAAGAACCCACATGTGCCAGCCCCATCTCCTCCTCTCTTAGCAGAAGGCTCACCGCTGCAGAAGTAGCATAGAAGCGGCATGCCGATATTGATGGAGAAGAACCAGCTAAAGAAGCAGCTCTTCTCTTTCTTGGTGACATCATCAAACTGGTCATGGCTGATGATGAGAGAGAGAGCCACCGGCTTTTAATGGGGGAGAGAGAGCAACTAACGGTGTTTTGAGAATTTATTAACGGAAGGACGTATGGCTTTAATCGAACAAAGTATAAGGATTCAATAAAAGGAAATAAAACTAGAGGGACCTAATTCAAAATCCAATGAAACTATAAGGACCGACAAATCTATTTTCCCTATACTTAAATTAATCAAATAGTTTTTATATTAAGGACCAGATATAGTGCAGAATTTGGAAATATTCAATGTTGGTTATTTCCACCCTCCGTGTACATTAGTATCTTTCATTATTTTCTCCAACTTTATAGTATGCATTTGTAATCAGTACCAATCTATATAAAAGCCCCAGTCCAGCTTCTGGTTTAGACAATCGGACTTCAGAATTAACATATGATTTTTATTCGGAAAAAAAGTTGCAGATTTCTGTAGCTTCATCCGATACTTTATTAGGTCCCTATAATTTTTTTATTAAATCAAATTTCTACAGTTTCATTTGATTTTTTGACCAGTCGGCTGAAATTATAAGGATATGATGAAAAAACTATAAAAACTTAAATTAAAAATTATGTGAAATTATAGGAACTTGCAAATTACTTTTTTTTAAAAATTTTTTTTTGAAATATTAAAAATTGTCAATCGTTCCTTAATTATATAATTTGAATTTAAAAGTTATAAAAACACTTTTCTAACGACACAAGATTTTAATAGCGACCATTATGGACGTAGTCTTCAGTTTGGGGTTTTTCGTCAAAATAACTTGATCAAATTCATAACTACCAAATATTTTGTTCACACTCTGGTACACTGACCCTGATGTGTCGGTACTCTTCCGACTTGCCCTCAAAACGGCGTCATTTAGGGAATGAGATGATATCTGCGGTGAGATGCGATCCTAACCGTTGGTTTACCTTTTTTGACCCCCAGAAACCTGGTTTTTCTTCTTCTTCCTCCTTAACCTGACGCCACGTTTCTTTGACAGGTTAGGCAAGAGGAACAAGAAAATAATGGGAAAAATGAATGGACGGTCAAGATTACATTAAAGAAGATATGGTCCAGATCTTGCCTTATTTAATTAAACTAAATATTTTCTTTCGTGCAATGTTAGAGTAATTTATCATCCTTGTTTTATCTTTTCATAAAAAAATTAGGACGTGCTTTGATATTACGAATGAATAACACTAATAATGGTTGGCCCAAAAAAAACACTAATAATGGAGTAATTATGAATATAGACGGACAAAATGAAGTAATTATAATTATAATTATAATTATTATAATATATATTCTCTTTGAATTCTTCATAACATGGGTCGAGGAACATGATCCAAAGCAAACGATACCATCAAGCTACTTGTTCATGGACCATTTATTTTTTTCCTGTTATGGAAAGAGGAGAAACCCTTTTTCAGAAAAATGGATAAGCTCAATAAAAACCAAAGCTCGAAGAATATGCTTCATTAATTTTTTAAACGACCATTGACTGTGACCATGTTTTATTAAGAGCTTCATCGAAATCCCTGACAAAAATAAAAAGAGTTATTGGGCTTGATATTTGGGTTTCGAACATTAGCATGATCCTCACTACTCAGGCCCACGTGTCCATGGACGAATTACAGATTCTTCATTTATTTTCTGTTCTTTTTGTTTCATTAATTGATTGTTTGAACATTTCTTACTGATCATGTATGAATTATCGTGATTATTACTATATATCATGATTTCAATATATATTCCTGCATTTATATTTAATATTCTTGTTCATGTCTTTTATTTTTTTGCCAGAATTTATAAACTGAATTAGTATTGCTAATTAATTGCCGTCAACAGTCAATGCATATAGTCCTCGGTAAATAGTTGTGATTCCCCATAGAATGCCATTAAAAGGAATTAAATTCAGAACCATCTATTAAGCATTGACTACATTGAAACTCCCAAATGACTAACTTTCATGTATCTAAATTAAACATGATACAAACTCTATTGTTGACTGTATAAACCATACCATAGGGCGAGGTAAGACACCCCGAAGATCTCATAACGTAGCGAACAGGAAAGAATTATTATAATGGGGGGGGGGGGGAAGAAGGCTATGAGGCTAATATTTTGGACCTGGTTAGTGTTGAATCTGGAAATAATGCAAAGAGGAGCAGCATTATCAGCTTTCGAGATATGCTTCGCGTCTTGCATGCCAAAATGTATATCTGGAAAACCAATATTTCGTGCCCTAATTTGTGCTGCTGGTTGCTTGGCGTCTTGCTTAGCTTTTGATCAGCGAATCACTACTCCAACCCAATACTCTTCTTCTTTGGCTTGTGCTCAATCTTCTTGCACCAACAGGAATAGTAACACTCCTTATGATGGCCAAAGTACGATATATTATATGCCTTCTCTGAATTTATTTCCCACTCTCCATCGATCTTATTCATGACCCATTAGTTTCAGTGGAAAATGATACATACATCAGTAGGTCAGTTTACTGATATGATTCTGTTGTTTATTGTGTAATTTTGTTTTGCAGCTATGGACAGAGTGAATAGATGCGTGGATGGATGTGTTGCTGGATGCGTTAAGAATTAGGATTATTATCGAATGACGACAATTAATATAATTAATCATCTAAAATAAATGGTTATTGAGTGTGTATTGGGATTCAAATTGGTCAAAGAATAGATTAGACTATACTCCCCCATCTCTTGTTATAAGATCCAATTTTTTGAATGGGTTTATCCCTTTTTATAAGATCTTCATTGAGTTTCTCTGAATATTTAATGTAGTATTATTTATTTTATCCCTAATTTAATATATTTAATACATTCTCTTTCTTTATTCATCTCTCTATTACTCTCTCACCTTTATCTATTTATATATATAGGGGTATATTTGAAAAAAACTGTATTTACTACATATTAATTAATTTTATCTAATTTTAACTATTTTCTTAAACTCCGTAATTTAGTTAAAAGGATCTTATAATAAGGGATGGAGTAGTATTCTATAATGTAATTAATCATCTAAAATAAATGGTTATTGAATGTGTATTGGAATTCAAATTGGTCAAAGAACGGATAAGACTACTTTCTCTATCCCTTATTATAAGATCTAATTTTCTGAATAAGTTTATCCCTTTTTATAAAATATTTTTTGAGTTTGTCTGAGCTTATAATGCATTATTAGCCATTTTATCCTTAAGTTAATGCATTTAATGTATTCTCTTTCTTCATTTATCTTACTATTAGTCTCTCACATTTATATATAGGGGTATATTTGAAAAAAATTGCATTTGCTACATATTAATTGCTTTTAACTAATTTCAACTATTTTCTTAAACTGCACAATTTAGTTAAAAAGATCTTATAATAAGGGACGGAAGGAGTATATTCTATTTCTATATATGCTATTTCGTAATTTTTTGTTGTTGTTGCAAGTTTGAATCTAACTTGAACAATCAGATTTTATAAATACCTGCATCACATGCATACATACATACAGATCTGTATATATATATATAATATCTGGAAAACATAACACAATTTTAATTGTAGAGTTTTGAAGTTATAATCAAAATTTAGGGCGGATGTGAATTTTTCACACGTCATCAATTGTTGGTTTGATATTTTATTGACTTATTTTCTGTTATGTCCTCGATTCTTCCATGGTTGAAAATTGAAAGGAGTTGGAGAGAGGGGAGGAGTCTAATAAAATATTTATAAGCAAGCACACTGCTGTGTGTTTAATGCTCATAAAAGTCATTATTATATGCATGCATCAAAGAACAACAATAAGACCATGGCACTAGTAACGGGATACTTGACTTTTCTTTTTCCTTTTGCTATAATTCACATTCATCATATTCTCTATCAATAATTCGAACTTATAACCTAAAACTTAAAAAAAAATTGGTTAAGCATAATAAAAACATCTTTGACAAAAAAAAGTTGTTTTGGGCAAAAAATTAGTTGGCCCTAAAGTCATGACAAAATTATTTTTATCCAACAGTGTAACTATCCTTTTTTTTTTTTTCCGTCTCGATTTACTTTTATGACTTTTTTTTATATCATACCATTAGTTAAGTTGATTATTTGTAATGAATGAATGTTTTATTTTCTAAAATACTTCTATCAATTATATGCATTAAAATTGCTTTTTCATAGAGAATTAGGAATTACTTGGAGGCAAAGTAAATAAATATTAAAGGAAAAAGTATATTGAAGTAATATATTTAGAATAAAATTAAATTTTTAACTAGCATTTATACTAAAGAGTAACAAGTGATTTTTTTTTTTTAGTTTGGAAATATAAGTAACTTTGATGATGTCCAGAGCATTTAATACTTTTCTTTATTTAGCCCCTCCAGTCTTCTATACAATGAAATTAAATTTTATAAGTAATCAATTCATCATAATTAATGCAGTGTTGACTTTTGATTTAAATTAAATTGAATAAAAGCCATTAATAGGGACAAAATTCTTCGTCAACTTATTTTACTCAAATTTTATTTAGAAATTGAAGTTAAAAATATTGATTTTAGACGCTACTGGTACATTATTTTATTTTTACCTGGAAGACACTATTTAATTGAACATCATCACACAAAGAATCTCATTTGACAACCAAAGAACTATGTAATGATCTGAAATAGTAGTAAATACAATTGAATGTCCTAATAAATACATTCTTGCCCCCTCAAACCTTTCTAGAAGAATCTCATCTATTAAATTGTTTTCCATCTCCATGCAGGTGCCTACACACATATAAACTCAGACAAGAGACATCAAAAGAAGAAAGATAGGAGAGAAACAATATGTACTAATATATATGATGGAGGGGAAGAAGGTCATAAATCCGATAATTTTGATGGTTTTGGTGTTACAAGTGGTGATGATATCATCACAATGCGAAGCAGAAACAGCAAAAGAGTGTGTTGAAGCATGCGTGCGTGATTGTCTTAAAAAGGGAGAATTTGCGCCAAAATGTTATTCTCAATGCGTTTATCAGTGCCTGCCCAAATCACCACCACCACCATCTCCTCACAAATTCTAATTCCTCTTTGTCTTAGGTGTGTATATGTCTTCAATCTCTCTTTATATGTTTTGCTGTATATAATAGAACAGATTAATTCATTAATATTAAATTTCTATAATAATCAGGTTAATTAACACACTCAGATTTTATAATATATATGATTTCTTTTTCTTTTTGGATTTTGTTCCGCAGATGTTGATGATCAGCCAAGGACAGAGGATGTGTTAAAGAATGCAGTCATCTCTCATTAAGACACCTAAATGTATCTGAGTATTTGACATTATTTGCATCAATGAATGAATAAAATTACATTTTATTTGATGTGGATCTTTCTTAAGAAAGCAAAATCTGTTGTTGCTGTTGTTGTTCATCAAGTTCAAGGAGTGGCACGAGATTTTTTGAGTTGAGTTTGAGGAAATAGACGGAAAACTTGAATTTAACTCATATAAATCACTCCAAAAATAATCATCTTTTTTTTTTCCGCGAGAACATAACTATTCTTAACTATAGTTGTTGTTATTTTATAAGACCACAACAAATTTAAAAAATGCAAAACTACTCAAAAGATGTCCATCTTTTTGATTATGTATCACCAGTGATAATTCAAAGCGCTTGCAAAAACCGTTTAGGGTGTGTCATTTAAAAAGAAAAAAGAAAAACTGTCTAGGGTGGCGCGAATGCCTAATGTGTTGGAATAGAGCATATGAATATAATATTTATCCAGAACAGTCATATAAAATTGCATACTCATCCGAGTAACAACTTATATATAAATACCTCTCGTTACTAGATGATCCAAACGAACAATCTAGAAAACTCTCTATCTATGATCTACGTTAGAATAACTAAAATCGTAAGAACCTATTAGTAAAAAGTAATACTCGTATCTAGATTCTTAACTGCAAAATAGGCATAATGATGGAACTAAAAAGAGCGACCGCGAATCAGGAAACCTCAAAAACTATATACTCCGGTTCTTAATATAAGACATAATTATTGAGTTGGTTTTGATTCTAAATATAAGACCCATTTTTCATATTTATTAATTTTCTCTAAATTACCCCTATGGATACTCCCTCAATTATAATCAAGTAGAAGAGGGAGATGTGATATTAAAAAAGATGATTATAGTGTTTTAGGAAAAAACTATCACATTTCTTATAATTAACTAACTTACCTAACTTTCTTAATCTAATCAAATTAGTTAAATGAGTCTTATATTAAGAATCGAAGGAGTATTAAATTTTGGGAAAACCATATTGAATGTACCTATACTTTCTCTTCATTTTTAATTTAGTACCTATGTGTTTTTTTTCCTTTAATTAAACATTTAATTTTATCTTTTTAGCAACATTAGCTCTTATAACTTTGTTCTATTGATATTTTTAGTCTCTACATAAAGATTAATGATGTTAATAGAGGAAAAATAAAGATTTAGTTAAGAACAAAAAACACATAGGTACCAAATTGAAAATTGAAAAAAGTATAGGTACCTCCAATATGGTTTTCCCTTAAATTTTTACATATGCTCACTCAGATAGTCATAAGAAAACATAAGTCACCAACAAGGTTATGAAAAGACTAAAAAGGACCTAGTCTAAAAACATACCTAGACCGGGCCTAATTGAGCAACCAGCTACACTCAAAATATTTTAATTGAAACAAAATATAATACTACCTCCGGTTCTAATTATAAAAGCCAGTTGACTATTTTGAGAAGATTAAGGAAGTAAGTTGAGTTAGTTATTTGTTTTAAATAGGTGCTAGTTTTCCTAAAATATCCTTGCTAAGCAAGTGTATTGACTACAACTCTTATTATTAGAAGGGTTACTTTGGAAAAAATGTATAAATATGAGAGACAAAGTAGATTGGGGTCTTATATTTAGGACCAAAATAAAAGTCAAACAGAGTCTTATATTAAAGACCGGAAGTAATATAATATGATATATAATATATAATTAAAATATCTCACATAATGCCATTCAATCCGTATTTGAAGAATTTTGAATTTATTTCAAACTTAACTTTAATTAAGATATTATGTACGTAGTTTTGTCTCTTAACTTGTAAAATCAATTTTATGTGTTGCCAGTATATTTCACGAAGTCCGATTTAAAAAATATCTATCTACTAATTTTCTTCATGTTTATTATAACTGATAGGGATAGAATTGAAAATGAAGCAATAAAAATGATACAAGTGACAAATAAAAAGGATCAAAGTTTCTCCCTATAAGTGACAAATAGTAAGGACCAAAATAGTATTCGGAAAGCTATATTATATCATATACCAAATAATATAATTCAAGTTAAATTAAACAAAACCCATCAAAAGAGAAAAATATTCTTTCGTCAACTTATTTTACCCTTCAAAAAATGCAATTTGAAATTGAAGCTGAAAATTATGTCTATCGGTAATTATATATAAAATCAATTAAAGTCTTTTGCCAAAAAAAAAAAATTAAAGTCTTGATTTTAGACAATATTTTTTTTTTTTTGATTGCTAGACAATATTTTATTTTATTCTCACCTGGAAGTCACTTTTTGACCGATGAATGTGATTGACAACCAAAGAATCATATAATAATCTGAAATACTACCTCCGGTCCTTAATATAAGACTCTATTTGACTTTTTGTTTGGTCCTAATTATAAGACCCCAATCCATTTTGTCTCTCATAATTATGCATTTTTTTCCAAGATAGTCCTTCTAATAATAATAGTTCTAACCAATACACTTAATTAGCAAGGATATTTTAGGAATGACAACACCTATTTATTACAAATAACTAACTTAACTTACTTCATTAATCTCCTCAAATAAGACAACTGGGTCTTATAATTAGGACCGGAGGTAGTAGTAAATACCACCTCCCATTATTAATATTAAATTTTGTTTGATTTTTATTTTGGTCCTAAATATAAAATCCTAATCTATTTTGTCTATCATATTTATCTATTTTTTCTCAAGAAAGTCTTTCTGATAATAGTAGTTTTAAATAATAAACTTGATTAACAAAAATATATTAGGAAACATAATATCCATTCATTATAAATAACTAACTTAACTAAATTTTTTAATCTTTCCGAATTAGTTAATTGGGTCTTATAATTAAGACCGGAGGTAGTATAGTGGAAGGTCCCATTAAATACATTCCTCCCCCTCATACCTTTCTAGAAGAATTTGATCTATATTAAATTATAGAGCATTTTCCATTTCCATCCAGCCATCACATGAGCCTCTATATCTTTATATATATATATATATATATATATATATATCATTCTAAACTGACGACGAGTGACATCAAAAGACACAGCTGTAGCACCAAAATCATCACCATTATTGACCTCATCACCTTCTTCCCCTCCATTTCTCTCTCTCTCTCTTCTGTGTGTCCTCTTAGGTATGTATGTATACAACAGTCATTAACATATTTAATTTCCATGACAATTAAGTTCATTATCATCATACTCATATTTTATAATATATATTGATTTCTCGTTGATTTTTTTTTTTTTTTTGTGATTCTGTTCCGCAGATGTTTGATCAAGGGCGGACAGAGGCGTGAATGAGTGTGTTTAGAATTATAGGAAAAAAAAACAAAGGATGGAATATCATCTCAAATAATAAATAATATACATATTTGTGTATTTGGCATGATTTGCATTAATGAATGAGTAGATTTATATTTTGATTTGGATCTTAGGAAATCAAAACCTGTTGTTGCCGTTGTTCATCATCAAGTTCAAGGAGTGGCGCGAGATTTTTAGAGTTGAATTTGAGGAGGACGTAGACGGAAAAATTGAATTTAACTCCTATAAATCACCCCCCCCCAAAATAAAATAAATCATCTAATGCGTAAGGCACCTTTTTTTTTTTTGGTTTTTCCGAGAACGTATTAGAAAATTTGTTGAATTTAATTAAACCAGAATTTTAATTAAAGTAGTTTGAGAGTACGTAATTACAACAAATACTTTTTAGTTCTGTTTTGGAAGTTCCCCCAAAAGGAGGGTAAATGTAAAGGACACTGCAAATACGAGGCGTAAGTATATATTTTATCTTTTAATTTTATATAAGGTTTCAATTTGATCATTTAACTTTAAAAAGTATATATTTGATTCTTTAATTTTAAAATTGTTAGGCCTAGATTATGATTTTTTGTAACCATCATAATTATTTTGAAAATTAAACTTAATATGTTAATATTTGAGAATGTCTTATCAATATTTAAGATTTCAATGTCATCAATTTTTTGTTAATAATTTTAGGACTAAAAGATTAAAAATATATTTTTTAAAATTAAAAAACCAAATCAAAACTCTCTATGAAGTTAAAAAACTAAATGCATATTTTAGTCCTGTTTTTTAAAAGGAAAAGTGAATGCTCTCTTTTGTACAGTGGTAGCTTTGTCTTATCATTTGCAACATCAATTTTATGCATTATGGAAATGACCTAATTTAACTTAATCAGATTATCATGCAAAAAGCCCTAATTATTATCACCCCTAAAACATAATAAAATATCAGTAATACCCCTTATCACTTAAAATTGAACTCAAAACCGTTTCTTACTATTTTCATGCGGCGTTAGACTGGGATTTTTTTTCCCCCCTCCAGCTGCACGAGTTACTCTCGGCAGTCGGTTCCGTACTATGCTGTGAATAAATTAAATTTACCTATTAAGAGAGACAAAATCATTTGTCAACTTATTTCGCTCTTCATAAATTTTATGTTAAAATTTAAGGTAAAAATTATCTCTCTACTAATAAGATCAATGAAAGTTTTGATTTTAGACACTATTTCCATTCCTGGAAGACACTGTTTTATAGAAAAATTGGTGAAAAGGTTTTCTTTAAAAATGTTATTTGTCACAGGGACTTAAATTCGAGTACCAGCATTTTCTGAGTATGAAATCGTATAGAGTATTAATACTTTTTATGTACAAAAATATATCAAGTCTTTCTAATAAGGACTCTTTACCAATTTTTTTCTGTTTTATTGAATATCATTATACAAATAATCTCATTGGATACCAAAGGATATGTAATAACCTGAAATAAATTACAGTTGAATGTATTACTGTTCAACTTGATCCTCCATGAATAAGTTGCACACTAATTTGGATCTTGATGAGAATATATGTACAATCTTTTTTCATTACTATATGCAAGCGTTTATTCACGGACCAGCAACAAAACAATAGTAACGGACCTATTTGACTTTTATGTTGATTTAAACAGTTTTTTTATACGCCGCAGATTAAAAGAACAGAACGAAACAAAAGAAAAGCAGCCCGTTAGTCGGGGGAATCTTCCTCAGTTCCTCCCCCCCCCCCCCCACATAGTCGGTGGATCTTCAAGTACTCTTTTTTTTTTTTTGATATATGATATAATTGAGAAATTGATATCGGTTAATTATGTAGGATATATTTTCTATATTTATTAATTTTTTTAAATTAGTTTTATTGATATTTCTTTAACGATAATAAAGTAGGAGAGGGAGGGACGAAATAAAGGAAAGTGTTTAAGATATTTTTTTAAAAAAATATTATACTAACTAATTTAATTAACATCCTTAATTTACTAAAAATTAGTTAATTATGTCATGCACTAAGAACCAGAAGAGTATTATGTTGATTAAACATAACCTAAACTATCTGTCTATTTCACTTTTTTTTTTGGCCAGACCCTCTTTTATTTACTCCTCTCCGTCTATAATATAAGTATTATTTTAGTTTGACTTGATCTAAAGTATGTAAGTAAACTCTATTTATAAAAAAAAAGTATAAGTAAACTTTGATGATATCTAGAGTACTTAGTTTTTGTCCTTATTTTCTCCTTCTATACAATTAAATTCTAAAAGTAATTTATAATTAGTAGCGCAGACAGTAGAGTGTAGACTTTTGATAAGAGTATATTTAGAAAGTTATATTATTACTTTCATTTCTCAATATGATATTTAGATGATTAATCTACAGATATTAAAAAAACTAGTTAAATATATTATTTGTAATAAATAGACCTTGTTTTTTTTAAAAAATATTATTACTAATCATTTGCATTTGAACTAAGTATTAATGAAAACTCCTTTAATTAATATGTATAATCACCATACAGGAATTACTTAAGGACAAAATAGATAAATATTGGAGACATAGTGGATTGAGATCTTATATTTATGATCAAATTGAATATCTAACTAGATCTTATATTGAGGATAAGTGTTAGCACGTTATTAATCTTGATTTTGGACAGTATTTTACTGAACATCATTATGCAAAGAATCGCACTGCAGGCAACCAAAGCAGTATGTGATGATCTGAATATAGTAAATACTAAATACAATGGGGTGCACCACTAAATACATTCCCCCTCCCTCAAAATCTTTCTACAAGAATCTGATATATTAAATTAATTTCCATTTGCATACAGCTATAAACCATCACACGAGCCTATATAAATGATTTTAACCTGAGCACAAGAGACATCAAAAGACGCAGGGCATAGGGAAAGAAAGAGAGAAACAAGTTACATAATATATTGTTGTATAAGAAGAAATGGAGGGGAAGAAAGTAACAAGTTCAATAATGGTCATGGCTTTGGTGTTACAAGCGGTGATGATGGCATCACTATGTGAAGCAGCATCACGACAGGAGTGTTTTGAGTCGTGCATGCGTGATTGTGTTAAAAACGGAGTTCCTGAGCCAACATGTTATAATAGGTGCATTAATAAGTGCAATTCCCAGCATCAACATCTTCTCACAAATAATCATAGCAAAATATAATTGATTCCTCTCTCTCTCTCTCTCTCTCACAGGTATGTACATTTGACTTTTCATTTGATTCCATTTATTTATAATAACAATATCAAATCTGGTCAAAAAAAAAAAAACAACGTCAAATAATGCATTTTTCCCTTTATCTATACGTCTGCGTTAGTATATGGACCAGAGCGATTCATATTGAATTTCTATAACAATTAATTGACACACACTCAGATTTTATAATATGTTGATTTCTTATGAATTATTTGTTTTTTGCCCTTGTGATTCTGTTCCGCAGATGTTGATGAACCAAGGACAGAGGATGTGTTAAAATGCAATCATCTCTTATCAAGACACCTATATGTGTTTGAGTATTTGACATTATTTGCATGAATGAATGAATAAACTTACATTTTATTTGATTTGGATCTTTCTTAAGAAAGCAAAATCTGTTGTTGTTCTTCGAGTTTCAAGGAGTGGCACGAGACTTTCAGAATTGAGTTCGGAGAAAAATACAGATGGAAAATTGAATTTAACTCATAAATTAAACCCCCCCACCAAAAAAAAAGAGAGAGACGGAGGTATGGCATGGCACTTTAAGAACTACTCAAAAGATGTCCGTTTTGTGGAAAATAATATGAAAAACGAATATGAACTTTAAAGTGGGGACAATTGTGTCTAAGGATCAAATTCGCCCGGCCTATACGGCTATACCCACATGTTAAGCTATTTAATTCATGTCATCTTCTTCTATACTTGAAAAAAGATAAACCTTTTTTCAAGGGGAATGGATTGACAATGAGGAGCAGCTCTCTAGTATGGCTCGGGATTTCTTCATCCATTTGTATACCGATGATGACAATCAATTTCACCCTCTTGCTATCCGAGGTGCGTTTCCCCCAATCTCCCCTTCTGACTTTATTACTTTGGATAGAGTAGTTACGATTGAAGAGCTAAAGCAAGCCTTGTTCGAAATGAAGCCACTCAAATCTCCTGGAATTGATGGGTTGCACGCCCTTTTCTATCAAAGCCAGTGGAACATAGTGGGTCCTAATCTCCTCTCTCTTGTGCAACAACTCTGCATGGGTCACCCTCTAGACCCTTTCTTGAATCGTACTCTTATTGCTTTGATTCCTAAAGTTAACAAGCCCAGTTATATTAGTGAATTTCGACCTATCAGTTTATGCCCTGTTGCTTATAAAATAGTGACCAAGGTTATTGCGAATTTATTGCGAATAGACTAAGGGTGCTCTTGCCAAATCTTATAAGCCCCTGCCAATCCAGTTTCATTCAAGGGCGAAGCATTATTGATAATATCATTATAGCTCAAGAAACTGTTCACTCCATGAGAAAAAAGCGAGGTAAAGAAGGATGGATGGCCATAAAAATAGATCTTGAAAAAGCTTTTGACAAATTAAGATGGGATTTCATTGAGGACACACTACAAGATGTTGGTTTGCCTGATGCTATGGTTAGGCTAATTATGAACTGTATCACATCTCCTACTATGCAGGTCTTGTGGAATGGTAAACCTTCAACCCCTTTTGTTCCTATGAGGGGAATTAGACAAGGTGATCCTTTGTCACCATATATCTTTGTACTTTGCATGGAACGTCTTTCACAAGCTATCATAGCTGAAGTGAACAAAGGGGTCTGGAAAACTATCAAAATGGGACGTAATGGTGTACCTCTTTCACATTTATTCTTTGCCGATGACTTAATCATTTTTGGTCACACCACATCTACTCAATTGGTTGTGATTAAACGAATTCTACAAGATTTCTGTAAGTCTTCTGGGCATAAGATTAGCCAATCCAAGACTAAAATATATTTCTCTAACAATGTTCATTCAAGCATCAGAAGGCATATTTGTATCGAACTGGGCTATAATCAAACTGAATCACTTGGCAAGTGTCTAGGTGTACCTTTGATTACTGGGAGAGTTTCTTCAAGCACTTATAAATATGTTCTTGAAAGAATTCATTCTAAGCTTGCTGGATGGAAAAGTCGATCTCTCTCTCGCTGGTCGCATCACTTTGGCCAAGTCTGTTCTTTCTTCTGTTCCTTTATATGCTATGCAAAGTACTTTGCTTCCTGCTTCTTGTTGCAATGAAATCAAAAAAATTATAAGGAAATTTATTTGGGGCTACTCTGATGATCATCGTGGGGTGAGCCTAGTCAAATGGAGTGAACTTTGTCAGCCTTTGAGGAATGGTGGTTGTGGAATTCTAAGATTTGAATCACAGAACAAGGCTCTCTTCTCCAAGCTTATTTACCATATGTTCTCACAGCCTGACACTCTTTCGATTAAGGTCTTAAAAGGTAAATATGGGCTTGAGGGCACAATAGAATCTACTGTTCTTGCTAGATCTCACTCCTCTTACTTTTGGAGGAATATAGCTAAAATATGGCAAGATGCTTCCTTTCATGTTAAATGGAAACCTGGGGATGGTCATAAGATAAGATTCTGGTCAGATTATTGGGTTGGTGATTGTGGACCCTTAAAAAATCTTTCCTTTGCCCCTATCTCTGAATCTGATCTCTCACAAACAAGTCCTCATTATATTGATTCAAATGGTGGTTGAAGATGGCACTTGTTTGACCACTTGTTGCCACCAAATATTCTGCAAGAAATTTCTTCCACCAAAATTGTCCAGACCCCTTGTGCCCCTTCTTGTTATTGGAACCTCACGCCAACTGGAGATTTCATAACAAAATCAGCCTATCAAGCTGTCGAGTGTCTTAATTGGAACGATGCTGATATAAACTGGACTCAAATATGGAAGGTCCCCATGGCGCAAAAAATACGGACCTTCACTTGGCTGCTTACTAAAAGAAAGCTACTCACTAATTCTGAATGCCATAGAAGAGGAATGAGTATGGAAAGCCACTGCACCCTTTGTAATGCAAATGTAGAAGATATTAATCATGTCTTTAAGAATTGCCCATTAGCATCCTCAGTTTGGAAGAAAATTCTCCCACAAGACATGTGCATCGACTTTTTCAGGAATGATGTGGTGCCTTGGCTCAATAAAAAATTAGGTGATTCAAGCCTAGATATTTCTTGGAAGATCGGGCTTTGCATTACTTACTGGAAATTATGGGAAGTCAGGAACCATCGCATTTTTACCTCTGAGACTTACACGACAGAAAGTATTCTTGCTGACATTAGAATTAAAGTTGACTACACTGTAAAGAATTTTTCTGTTCTTAGAATTTTCTTGTAAAGTCTTTCTCCTGTACAGTTGCTTTTTGATGAATTGAAATCTTTCCTTTTATTCCAAAAAAAAAAAAAGATAAACCTGATCCATTAAAACACAATCGAAAACATTTAAAATTTGATGATTGAATAAAGTAAAAATGCCTTTTGAGTTTTTGACTTTTGAGGGAATCTAAATCCCAGATTTTCCTCCCCTCATGTTTTAATGCAATTGCCAATTACTTTTTACATCATAAAATCTAAGAAGAAAGGATTTTATAACACTAGATTAGATGCCTTTTATATGAAATAAATAATAGTAATAAATGAAATCTTTGTAGAAGAATCTGATATATTAATTCACTTTTATGCGCACGAGCCTACATAAATCATTGTGACGTGAGAGAAACAGATTAAAAGAGCTTCTACATATATTGTTGTGGCATAGAATATATATTAAGAAAGAAAAATGGAGTAGAAGAAGGTGATAAGTTCACTAATGGTGATGGTTTTGGTGAAACAAGTGGTGAGAGCAGGATGTGAAGTAAAATCAAGACATGAGTGTTTAGAGGCTTGCATGAGTTATTGTCTTGGAGAGGAAACTCCGAAGCCTAAATGTTATGCTCTGTGCTCTCGTCAATGCCAACTCCTTACACATCATCATACCAATAAGCTTCCGCTAAAATTCCAACATCACTACCCCACACGCCTTAATTAGGTATATATAATTTCTCTTCATGTAATTTATTCTATTTATTTATAATAAAGTAAACGTGCATTCAGTGCTATGTGCATCTAGTACCCTAATTTTTTTATGGTGTATTCAATATTTAATATTATTTTTTAGTTACTACAAAAATAATATCAGGACATTAAACGCACTGTGAAAATAAAATTAGAGTCCTGGATGCACCTTTACTTTTAACAATAATGATAATAATATAACTTTATATGTACTCCCTTTTGACTATATATACGAGAATTTGCTTAGAGATGACCTTTATAATGGGCACTAATGGTCTGTTTGGAATGTTAGGGTTATTTTTTTATATTTTTGTTTGATTTTAGTGATTAACTATTTATTTATTCGCTCTTGTTCATATTCTTTTTTTTTTTTTTGGCCTGAGCTCTTGTTCATGTTCACTTACTCTGTTTGTTCGTAAGTGAAAGTATTTTACAAAATATGTGTTTTTAATTTACCTAATTCAGCTATTTATGTCTTGGAAAAAGGATCAGATAGAGCATAATAGAGAGTATGTTTTGTCTTTTTTCTATGCGTATGTCGTGCGAAAGAGGGTAATTATTATTGAATTTCTGTAAAAATTAAGCTAACATACTCAGGTTTTATAATATAACTGAATTCTCATCTTTTTTTTTTTGGGGTGATTTTGTTCCGCAGATGTTGACCAAGTTTCAACCTGTGTGGGCAGATGCGTAAATGGATGTTTTTAGAATTATATAGACAAGAGCAAAGAATGCGATCATCTAAAATAAATTAAGACAATTATATGTATTAGTATTTGACATGATTTGCAATTAATAAATAAATTACATTTTGATTTGGATCTTAAGAAAGCAAAATCTATTTGCTTTTGCTGTTGCTGCTGCTGTTTATCAAGTTCAAGGAGGCGCGGAGATTTTTAGAGTTGAATTTAGACTTTCGGAGAAAGACATAGATGGAAAATTGAATTTAACTCATATAAATTACCCCAAAAAAAAACGTAAGGCACCTTTCTTATTGAAAAAATTCCCAACAAAATACATCTAAAATTTAAAAATCCTTAATCAGAAATGACTATAAAAATGTATTGTTATTTGATTTTTAAATATTGTCAATTGCTATTAAAACTGGTAAACAAGATTGATTTGGAAATTTAAAATTTAAAAGTATTTTTTTATTCTCCCCTTTTAAGGAGAACCCGAGACACTTAGCTATTCTTGTTGCTGTTATTTTGTTAGCCCGCACCAAATTTAAAAAGTATAAAACATTTTTGCGGAAAATAATAATATAAACCTCAAATATGAACTTTAAAATAGGGAAAATTACATGGATCAAATCACAAATCCTGTACCCATATATAATACTATTTAATTCATGTCAGCATCTTCTATAATTGAAAAGAAAATAAATCTGATCCATTAAAACAAAATCTAAAACATTTAAAAGTTGATGAGTGAATAAAGCAAGAGCCCCTTTTGACTTTCGAGGGAATCTAAATCCAAGATTTTCCACCCCTAATGTTTTAATGCAAAACAATTACTTTTTTTTTTCACATCACAAAATCCAAGAAGGAAGCATTTTGTGAAATTAGATGCATACTAAGAAACAAATAAGTAGTAATAAATGAAATCTTTCTAGAAGAATCTGATGCATATTAATTCACTTTTACACGCATGATCCCACATATATATGAATCATTCTGATGTGAGATCACAAACAAGAGATCAAAAAGGTTCCCAATATATATAAGCATGAAGAGAGAGAAACAATATAATACATATAATATATATAAATATATATTGTTGTGGGCATAGAATATTAAGAAAGAAAAATCGAGGGGAAGAAGGTGATAAAGTCAATAATGGTGATATTTTTGATGTTACAAGTGGCGGTGATGGGAGAATGTTAAGAAGTGAAATCATCAAGGCATGAATGTTTTGAGGGTTGCATGGGCACGTGTGTTAAGTGCTCTCTTCATTTCATTCCATCCATTTGTATTAACAATGTAATGTAATTTTATATTCTCTCCGATTATTTTCCACAGATGATTTGCCTCTATTCTTTCTGGAAATTTTTTGTGTTATTTTCTGCTTTTGCTTTCGTTAATGATTGGCTAGCCTAGTTTTATTGATTAACTATTTATTCATTCTCTCTTGCTCGCTCCTTTATTCTCTTCTCTATAAACAAGAGTACTGACTGTATATTTTACGTATTTATTATCTTTAATTAATTTTAGCCAATTTTTTTAATTTATGTAATTCGGTTATTTATATGTTATGAAAAAGACTGGAGAGAGCATAAAAAAGAACAAGTTTTTCATACGTGTGTTGTATGGAATAGTGTAATTAATATTATATTACAGTAAAAATTAAATTTAACATGAGATTTTATAATATATTGATTCCTTATTAATTATTTGTTTTCTCTTTGTGACTTTGTTTCGCAGATGTTGATCAAATTTCAAGCTGTTGGGCAGATGCGTAAATGGATGTTTTTAGAATTATATAGACAAAAGCAAGGAATGTAATCATCTAAAATGAATTAAGAAAATTATATGTATTAATACTCCTCCAATCCTGACTATAAGATCCATTTTGCAGTGTAATTTATACTCTAAAATGAGTCATATATTTAAGACCGAAAGAGTATTTGACATGATTTGCAATGAATACATAAAATTACATGTTAATTTGCATCTTAAGAAAGCAAAATTTCTTGTTGTTGTTCATCAGGTTCAACGACGCGCGAATTTACTTTTTTTTTTTTTCCAAAGGTTGAATTTGAGGAAATATATGAGAAAATTGAATTTAACTCATGTAAATTACCCAAAAAAAGGTAACACTTCATTTTAGATTGTGAGAAATGCCATTAAGTATATATATTTAAAATTAAAACCGTTGAATGTAGTTAAAATTTGGTTTTGACCAAAATAACATGAGAGTAATTTTATTTCATAAGTTGCAAAATCAACTTTACAACGTGTTATTAAAAAAGCTCCGGTAATTATCTCCCACAAAATTTAATAAATTATCAATAATTCCTTTCTCATTTAAATTTGGAGTTTGTCACCAACCAAAAAAAAAAAAATTGGACCCAAACATCTATACCTCACTGTTTCATATTATTTTCACGCGGTAGTTAATGCATGAATTTGTTTCAAAAGTTTTGCTTAAGGTAATGTTGTTTTGAAAATTGTTTCGAGTTTAATGTTGCTCGAAGGTTTCAAAGTATAGGAATGCCTTATTGGCACCTTGTCACAAAAACTAACATTCACCGTTAAAATTTTGTTTTTTAATCTTGTTATGTTCATCTGAATTTTCTTTGTTATTATGTCTGATTTGGATGTTGTCCGATACAATTGGGAGCAGCTATTTCAACATAATAATATTATTCCCAATTCATCTTAAATTTACATGGATTATAAAATTTAATATAATTGAGATATTAAAATTTTCAAAAAAAAAAGTAAATTCATTTAGAATTTAATGAAATGCCTACATAAAAACTATAGATAGAATAATAGATAGAATTAAACCATTGCATTAGAAATAAATAATTCTGTTTCGATTTGATGAACTCTGACGCTAAACTCAAGCAAGATTAAAAGCAACGTTGCTGAAATGAAAAAAAGTTAAAATTTAAAAGTCTAAACTAGGCAATTTCAAAACACTGGACACCTGACAGTTAAATTCACCCTTAAATTAAAAATCTGATCCGTTAATTTTTTTTAACATAATTGGATCCATTAAAATCAGAATCTACACTATTTAAAATTTGATGATTAAATAAAGTAAGATTGGGATCTAAATCCAAGATTTTTCTTCCCCTTATGTTTTAACTTTAATACAATCTGCAATTTTTTTTTTTCACATCTCGGGGTCAAACTCTAAGAAGGAAGGATTTTATGAGTTAGATAATCACAAGGATTTTCCATCCCTTAATTATCACTCTAACACCAATCTTTTAAAGAAAGCTCATGAATGAAAAAAAAAAGCCTTCTCTGCAACAAAAAAAAATCATTCTAGAAGGATCCAATTCACCAATTCATTTTAGTATTATGCAAACTATCTTTCTGAGCCTATATAAACCATCCTTAGGCAAGTCAAGAGTTCAAAAGACCCATCCACAGCATATATAAGTTAAAGTCCTAAACTAGAGAAAGAAGAGAGATCAATTTCAATAATAATGGAGGGGAAGAAGAAGATGATAAGGTCAGTAATAGTTGTGGTTTTAGTGTTACAAGTGGTAACAGGGCAATCTGAAGCAATGTCATTCTTCACATGTTTTGCAAATTGCATGCCACAATGTTTGGCCAGTGGCAAACTAATTAACGTGGCCATCTGTTCTGCTGGCTGCATTGCTCAATGCCTTCACCACCATGAAAAGATCTCTGATGATTCCCAATATAACTGCGCTTTGCCTTGTGCCCAATCTTCTTGTGCCTCCATCAGTACTCCTTCTAACACAAGTAACTACTAATTCTAATTAGTATCTCTTCTTTTATATTCAATATTCTTTTGTTAATTATAATCATACATACAATTTAACAGTCCTGCATAAGAACAAATATAAATTATGATCATATGTATGTGTTTGTTTAACAATTTTGCAATTTTTTTTGGCAGATGCAGAGCAAGTGTCAAAGTGTGTGGACGGCTGCGTAAATAGATGTGTTTAATTGGACTTTAGTCTTATGGGGGCTGAAATAAAAATGTAATGGGCTAAATCGGGTATTATTAATAATAATAAAATGCATTGGTCAGTATTTACTGTGATGTGATAACATTTTTCACTGTATAACTCAATAAAAATGTTAGTTGCTAGCAATAGTGATCAATTCTAATTATTTTTGCGACTATGAGAAATAAATACTACTTTCGATTCTAAATATAAGACCCAGTTGATTAATTTGATGATATTAAAAAAATTAAATAAATTATTTAAGTATTTATATTTATCATTTTTCTTCAAATTATTTTGTCAACTTTTAAATTGGTAGATAATCTAATAATATGCGCAAGCATTTCAAAGAAATAATGTAATATATATATGATAATTAGATTTTTTTAAATTAGTTAATTAAATTATATATTTTAGTTGCTTATTGATTTCCATTCCCATTATTCCTCTCCCATTTCATGAGATGCTTGTGTATCTATTTGAAATAACTTATAAGTAACTTTTTAACCGTGATTTGCAGAATACAAGATAAGTATGTAAAAAGAATTTTGTCTCGACTTACATAAAATGTGCTTATAAATACTTTTCAACGTGATTTCAAACAGATTTTGTATCTGGTGTTAAAATGCTACTTTTTTTGTCTTTAAATTATTCTTCACTTTCACCCTTTTTTAGATATTTTAATTTTTAAAGAAAACATTGCATTACTGGACATTTCACTATTCAGGATGCCCAATGCCCCAGTGTTGCAATGTCCCTTAAAACATGTAGCTTATAAAAGCAAAAATGCCATATACATACATACATAGAGCCTAAAATTTATATTGGCCAAAAAACGGTTTAGGGCGCCTCGGACACTCTGGCCCAAAAGGAAGGGACACATGTATCTAGTATTTACCGCCACGTATGTCTCTGGTCCCATATGAGGTATACCCCGAGGATAATTCCCCCTATTACCATCCAGGTCTCCAGATCATAGTCGCCTCCTGCCCCGATTCGGAATCCCAATGCCCTGACGGATTGAATGCGCAAATTCACCTGAATCTCCAGGAAATCCCAGTTACTTGCCTTGATTCCCTTCATTCTTTTGACAAGAACCAGAATCCCTTATTCATGGCTGCCTTTTCTCCTCCTCCTCTGTGTTTTCTTCTGCTATGGATTCTAGGGTTTGGGTCTTGGTCTATTGCTTATGCTTTCAAGGTTCCTTTCAGAGTAAACGATGTGCTTCCAGTTCTTCCTCGTGGGATTTCGTGGCCTGTGCTTAATAATTTCCACAGTGCCGTGGATTTGCTTCCGTATTTTGTTGGCTCTGTGTCTCCTGACAATTCCTCGATTGAGTGGAAAGGAGCGTGCTTTTATGAAAATAAAGCTAAGCTGGAGTTCACCGCTGGGGACAGGGATGATCCAGGCTTGGGAGGTGGCACTCTCTATCTCCAGGTTTGTTATTCTGCTTTCATGTGAAGTCCTGAAGGTTCTATATCTGTTTTCTCTTTACAATCTAGATAGGATGGATTGTCTAAGCTCGTAGTCAAGCAAAATAGAAGATAATTCTATGTCTATCAGGTAGTAACTGAACTATTTTGTTGGCGAATTCAGATCATATTTTATCATCTTGCATGACTTGTTTATTCATCATAAATATGCAAATTGGAGTGGTTGGGCAGCTGCATTCTGGATCAATATTACTGATTTTACTTGACAATGCGTTTTATTCTGATTGATTCATGGCCCATTTCACTGGAATTACGTCCGCATACATTGCGGACAGATACTGGAGACGATAACTTCTAGTACCTGCCTGCATACATTTTCTGGAAATTTAATGTAAACGTAAAGCTTTCCATTTATTCGTTTACTGAATCATAATACTAGCTGATTTGGACGGAAGTTGCTCGCCGCATTGGTTCATGCTTTTATGTTAAGTCTCATCCTGACTCTCCCTCCTTTCCTCATAGTGAAAGTTATAATTTACAACTGCATTATTTTGTCCTCTTTTTGGTTTGAAATATTAATTATTATCTTCTACAGACATCTGCTGCTCACAGCTGGACCTGTATGGATCTCTACGTGTTTGCGACACCCTACCGAATTACATGGGATTACTACTTCTCTTCTCGAGAACATACCTTGAGATTTGACTCGTGGGAAGAGCCTGCAGAGATGGAATATGTATTTGCTAATCTTTTTTGTGATTCATTTTGAACATTCTATGCTAGTCGCTGAAGGTCATCATCATTGAATTGAGCAGGTAAAGCAGCATGGGGTGTCTGTGTTTCTTATGCCATCAGGGATGCTGGGAACTCTGCTATCCCTAATTGATGTCTTACCTCTATTCTCTAACACTGCGTGGGGTCAGAAGGCCAACTTAGATTTCCTAAAGAAACACATGGGAGCTACATTTGAGAAGCGTAGTAAGCCTTGGCATGCAACTATAAATCCGGAAGATGTTCATTCTGGAGATTTCTTAGCCGTGTCAAAGATCCGTGGCAGGTGGGGAGGATTTGAGACATTGGAAAAGTGGGTAACTGGTGCATTTGCTGGTCATACTGCGGTTTGCTTAAAAGATGAAATGGGCAATTTATGGGTTGGCGAATCAGGGCATGAGAATGAAAAGGTATACTCATTGAAGTGTAATTGTTATATGCACCACTTTAAGATATCATGTTTTTGAAGTACAACCCTTCAAAATTATTTTTGTAGAAATTAAAGTCATTGTGTACTGCTCGGTTGATTGAATAGTCTAATTGCTTCATAATTGCCATCTTGAGTGACTTTCAGGGATCAGACTTCCAGTGAAGTAGAACCAAATAGAAATCATATGTTGGTTTACACAGGCTGGAGAGTTGATTTAACTGCACTCTCTTAAAATTACATAAAGACATATATTAGGAAAAGAATTAAGAATTAGAAATGACTGTACTGTTAATTATCATGGCTTGCACTTTTTGCAAAACCGTGCAACTGAATCAGAAACTTTTATTCTATCGATCATGTAAATATTTTAGTCAAGTCCATTTTGGCTCATACTGCATGAATGTTAATCATGAGATCTTATGTAGTATACATTGCAAATATGAGTAATCAGAAATCATAATATATGGTACAGCTATTCACACACACCCACACAGAGATTTTGTTTTGGGTTTTGAAGCGTGTAAATTTTACCATAAAAATGATTCTCATTCAAATGGTTTGCCTCTGCAGGGTGAGGAAATAATAGTGGTAATACCATGGGATGAATGGTGGGAACTGGCTCTTAAAGATGATTCTAATCCCCAGATAGCCTTGCTTCCATTGCATCCAGAGTTGCGTGCAAAATTTAACTCTACTGCTGCATGGGAGTATGCTCGGAGTATGTTGGGCAAGCCATATGGTTATCATAACATGATATTTAGTTGGATTGACACAGTAGCTGACAACTATCCGCCACCTCTTGATGCTCACTTGGTATTCATCTTTTCCCTTATGGGTTGTGTGTAATACAAGTATTCTATGGAGCCAGGTTTTGTGAAGCAGTTGCTTTATTACCAGGTCCAGGAAACTTTCATTGACAAACTAAGTGGCAATGAATTGTTTAAAAGTTTTTTCAAATATGAACTGGAGGGATATTCCAGGAAAGAGAAAGTGCTTTTGACTTTAGGAGGCAACGCTTTAAACACCTAAAGAATGGAGAAGGGACAATGGAATGGAGAGAACTCTCTATTTTCCTAGATTTTGATTATGCCATACCATCTTTATGGTGATGATATACATACATGCTTTATCAGTGCCAACTGAAATTCTAGATTTCACATATAAGGGTGATGTCAATTTGAAGGGTAATGAAGCTTGTTTGAGTCATCTGGTCTCTTTGCAGGTAATTTCTGTCATGTCTATGTGGACTAGAGTGCAACCGGATTATGCTGCAAATATGTGGAATGAAGCTTTAAATAAGCGGTTAGGGACGGAGGTATGTATAGAGAGACGCGATTTGAACCTTTTAGATGATAAGTAGTATATCCATCTGTGCCTTTTTTTTTCTTTCTTTTTTTAAAATTTATTTATTTTTGCATTTCTGTCTAGACCAACCCCCCCCCCCAAAAAAAAAAAAGTGAAGACACATATGCTTGCTGTCTTTTGCTGTGTAGGAATATCTAGTCAAAACCACAGGGGATACTGATTGCTCTCTAGATGTGTTATATTTCTCCGTAAAAGTTGTAGTGTTATTCAAAATATTGGTGTTGATTGTGTTATTAATATTGTTGATGAGTGATGACAAGACGAATTATAAATATTGGGGCAAATTAATTGTTCTTTGCGGGACTCTGCTAAATGGTTGGCTTCTTTCCCTATGCAACTGACATGGTTGAGGTTTTTGTTTTTTTCAGTCTTTTAGATGAGAGAATTACAAATTAAACACCCTTCATCCACGAAGTTTGTGAATTGGGCTGAGCCTCAAATGTTAAAATATTTTTGCATCGGCCAAATTTCACTGAAGATGTCACCTCTAAAATTATATTTAGTGGGACGGCAAGAACTCCTGTTTGGGAGTAGCTTGCTGAAGCATAAAATGGCTGATTCTGTTGTAGTTGATAGAGTCCTCACATTTTTTCATGCCTTCAGGGTTTGGCTCTTCACGAAATTCTAGCTGAGACTGAGAAGCGAGGGATATCTTTTGATCAATTACTTACCATTCCAGAACAAGATGAATGGATATATAGTGATGGCAAATCAACAACCTGTGTTGCCTTTATTCTCTCAATGTATAAAGAGGCTGGAATATTTGGACCTGTTTCCAGCTCCATTCAAGTAACTGAGTTCACTGTAAGTCTTGATAGCCCTCGGTTACCTTACCTACTTAGTTTTGTGACTCTGGATGAAAGATGGCTAGTTACAATCAGTTGGTCATGCATATTTGTTATTATTTACAGATCCGTGATGCGTATATGCTCAAGATTTTTGAGGATAACCAAACACGACTACCAAGATGGTGCAACAGTGAGAGTGACAAGCTTCCATTCTGCCAGATTCTTGGTGAATATAGAATGGAGCTGCCTGGCTACAACACTTTGGAGCCGTACAGCAATATGAACGAATACTGCCCTTCCCTTCCCCCAACTTATGACAGGCCCTCACGGTGTTAAATCCGTTCTGATAGCCATCACTAAATATATAGCTATCATATTATTTAAATTGCTTGTCTTTTATATAAGCAATAACTGGGGAGTTGGTCGGGACGCGTAATGCTGTTCTTAGGTTAGTTATAGTGTTGGGCTTGGGAAAAATACCTACGTGTCATATTTCTATTTGATAACTTGGTAAAATTAACTCGAGTTGGCCCATGCTGGTATGGCGTTGTCTACAAATGACATGCCGGTGTCTTGAGATTCTACAGAGTTGACAGAAATGTTGTATATGAGCTGCTTTGGCTGTAAAGGATTTCAAATTGATTAAATGATCCCAAAGGCCGAATCCAGCTCCATATGACCGAATTGACTAGTTTATTTAAAGAAGCCCATTTATATTGTAAAACGGTTTTCATATATTTTCAAGCTTCTGATCTTGCATCTGACTTGACTTGCTAACAAGTAGAGTTCATGTCTTAACAAGTTTGACCGCTGCACGTTTAGGTTTGTTGACGAGTGGTATCTGCAAATTTCGAGATGACAAGGTCATTTAATAAAATAACAAGTTCATTTGATATTATAAATGAGTGTCATGTGCATTTATTTTTAACAATTGTAAATTTTGCAAGTTTATAGATATAATATTTTATATTGGAGATTGAATTTAATTCTAAATATAAAATTTCAATATATTTTGTCATTTAAATTTATAATTTTTTTTCTCAAAATATATCTATTAATTATAAAAGGCTGTCACTAAGAGTTGGTTTTAATGTACTACTCTTCTAGTTTTTATAAAGTCTATTTAACAAATTTAGTTAGATTAAAAAAGTTAGGTAAGTTAGTTAATTATAAGAGATATGATATGTTTTTCTTAAAATACTATAATCATCTTTCTTAATATCCTCATTCTCTTTTTTATTTGATTATGGTTTAGAGAGTATCCATAGTGATAATTTAAAAAAAATTGATAAATATGATAAATAGGTCTTATATTTAGGATCAAAATTAACTCAACAATTAAGTCTTATATTAAGAACTGAAGGAGTATATAATTAAATATGGTATTTTAGGAAAGTCAATACATAATTGTTATAAATAGTTAACTTAAATAAGTTTTTTAATTTCCTCAATTTATTTATCTAACTTTTATATTAATAGTAAAAAACAGTATTATTTAACTAAGAGTTATTGGCAGCTCGATGACAAAGGTGATTTTGACGAATGCAAGACCCCAAGTCAAGGCTCCCTTGAAAAATTTCTAACCTCTGTGGGGGTATTTTAAAAAAATAATAATAAAGAGTATTTTAATAATTGAAAATTTCCAAAGAGTCTCCTAATCCTAGAGGGTCATCTCAGATTCTTTTTATTTTTTGGTGAAAAGTAATTTCAGATTCTATTGGAACTTCTTTGCTATAAAATTGCTTCTATCGTATTTTAATGTGAGAATTTAATTCTATTTTTCTTATCAGTGCAAGACTTCAGCAGCAATATTAGTAATCACTTAACCTACCAAGAAAAACTAATATATCATTTACATTATATTATCATTTAATTTTTATTGAGTTATTAGTGAAGTCAAAGGCAAAAAACGTACGTATCAGGTTAATAAGATTAATTCTACATTTCTGACGAATTCTGATCTAAACACTCTGAAATATTTGTTATGTAACATCAAATAATCAATGCATCATTGCGTCAGCAAAGACTGCTTCTGGGCGACGGAATAATAATAATAATAAACCATCATCAGAAAAGTTAAGACTATTTTTAATCACTTAAATTATATGTCAAACGAACTAATGGTATAAATATACCAAGGCTGTTCCATTTCTTCCTCGGAAGCTTCTTTGGAAAAGGACTCGCAAGATTTTTATAATAAACTTAAAATGATTACTTTTTTAAAGTTGTCAAGCCTCCGTGTTTGACCCTTCTTCCAACTGCCATCGAACATTCTGATCAAGATTTCTCAGTATAAACGTCAGGCATGATGCTTAGCATCAATACAAATGATACATAATTTAATTATTGTTTGTTTATGCTTCTAAATGTGTTTTGATATATATTTTTTTCTCGTTTTAAACATAGGAGCTAAGTAATTAATTTATAGATATTACAAACATTAATAAATTTTTTGTTCTGAGTAAGTGTTGTGCTGGGCTGTGTTGTTAGGTTTTATGAAGTGTTTTTTCTTTTATGGTTTCCTTGTGATTTTAATATTTTTTGTGATTAATAAAATGGATTTATGTTTTTCAAAAAGTTAATTAAATTAGTTAATTATAATAAATTTGTGTTAGTTTCTTTGAAATATTCACTTTAATCATTATCATAATTAATAAAAACACCCTTTGAGACATAAAAAAAAAAAAGAAGCACACTTTGATATATGCAATTAATATGAAAAACTTGAGAAAAACTTATAATTTTAAAAAGTAATGTGAATTAACTTTTTGTATTTAGAATTAAAAGAAACCCTTAATTAACTTTTACATTTAGAATTAGAAAATGTAATTTTTTTTGGAGTCAATATGTTAATTGATGTAGCTCGAGCTGTGAAATACTAATGTGAACACTTCATTTTGAAACCAACACGTCTCTTTAGATGGGTTTCTGTCATGGTTTGATTATGTAAGTATGTAACTCGTAGGTAACAGGGCAGCGTCATATCACTCGATTTTAATTAGTGTTTCAATAATGAATATAAATGAAATTATTTTTAAAGAAATTCGTAAATAACCACCACTTTATTTGGTTCAATTTCTGTTGATTTATCTTGTTCTCAATGACAAACCATACCCAGCCTCGTCAGCCATGAAATTTTAAAAATAACAATGTCTATTTAAACAACCTTTGTTTTTTTTTATAATAATCTTTTTTGGTTCCCCGGAAGATATGAAAACTGACTAAGCGAAGACATAGAAAATATGAAGAAGTTTGATTTTGCAAGGCATTGAAAATACGGCTTCCTCTCATGTGATTTAAAGGGTATTTAGATAAGATCAAAATCATAGTTTCAGAAATGCTTTTAGAGTATACGAAGTAAATATGTAAAGGAATTTGTCTCGATTTACAGAAAAGTACTTCTGAAAAGTGATTATTGAGGTATCCAAAGAAGTGTTTAGATATATCTAAAAGTACTCTTAAAAGTGTTTTCATGCAAATTGACATAAAATTCTTATTATATATTTATTTTGTATACAGTAAAATGATAATTTAATTTTTACTCAAATATTCCTTTAAACATACATAATTGATATTTGACATCATATATACTTAATAATTAGAGTATACGAAACAAAACTACCTGTTGGCAAAATAAAAATTGATACACACGTATACGCTGGTAAAAAAACACACTCAACATTTTTTTTAGTAAGTCAACATTTGTTACTTGTCAACGTCAGAAACCTCTAAGCTTCTTCCACGTGTCCTACTTCCCCAATTGTTGAGCCTACCTTTTTTTTCTTTCTTTCTTTCTTTTTTATTGAGGACCATCTGGTTCAACTACTATGCTTCCTCATTATTTTATTTTATTTTATTTTTGTTTACTTAAAGATGCTTCCTCTTCTAAAAATGTAACCTTTTTTAGGCCAACGGAAAGCTTAACCTTTCTATCACAAACATAAAAGGTAACACGAGCCTACGACGAAGGCGGTTCCGTTCCAAGCTGCGTGGACAGAACAAGATATCCATATATAAAAGTCAAACAATGTGTTCCCCGTTTCTTAATTAAAACTCCAGCCTCCACGCAGTCACAAATTTTGAACAAATCACAACAACACACACAATTTACACAAAAACATCATTTATTTATTTATTTATTTTTGACACTTTTTACTTCAAGAATTAAGCCGCATATTAAGAATTGAATAATAAGTTCATACACAATAAATCATTTTCCTTCACAGAAATAAAAATGAGAAATCTGGCTTCACAAAATATATTAGAGAATTGAACATAGTTTTCACCCCAAAAAAAAAAACAATTTTTTTACCTTGTAATCCCGCGTATGGTCGTGAAGCAGAATAATTCCATAGAAAACGACAACGTTTGCAGAGATTGCGCGTCCTCCTTGTACTCGCCGAGAACTGGCTCTAATGAAACCAATCGTACACGCGAACTTTTCAACGTCCGCCTCCCCATCAAAATAATTTTCTTTCGACCCAGATTTCTGTAGGCTTAAATTTGCCGTCTTCTCCGTTTCAATTCTCTGCCCTTTATATTCTCTCCTTCCCCATTTTCCTTCTTCATTTTCTCCCTGACCAATCACTTTCTTCCTGCCTGAGCTTCTGTTGAAAATGAGACTCCGTCTCTTTTTCGCTATTTTTCTGTCTCTCTCTGTCTCCTTCACGCCAATTTCAGCTCGATTGTTCCCTAATGTATCATCTATACCTCCTTGGCTTACCAAAAACGTGCCTCCTGGCGTTTGGGACGCCTTCCGGAACTTCACGGGCTGCCGTCCGGGAAGTAGCTACGATGGATTGGGTAAACTCAAGAACTACTTCCACCACTTTGGATACATCCCCAACACCCCTTTGAACTTCACCGACGACTTCGATGACGCCCTTGAAGCCGCTATTAAAACTTACCAGAAGAACTTCAATCTCAACGTCACAGGCGAGCTCGATGCGGATACCCTTCAGCAGATTGTTCGCCCTCGATGCGGCGTCGCTGATATAATCAACGGCACCAGCACCATGAACTCCGGCAAGGAGAATACCTCCGCCGCCAGTAAAGACTTGCACTTCCACACTGTCTCTCACTACACTTTCTTCCCCGGCACTCCGCGGTGGCCCCCCGGGACCCAAACTCTGACCTACGCGTTCTTGCCGGGCAACGGTCTCGCAGACGACGTCAAGAACGTGTTTGCCACCGCCTTTGATCGATGGTCGGAGGTAACGACGTTGAGTTTCACGGAAGCGTCGTCGTACGAAATGGCGGACATCAGGATAGCATTCTACACAGGAGACCACGGAGACGGAGAGCCATTCGACGGACCTTTGGGGACGCTGGCCCACGCGTTTTCGCCAACGAACGGAAGATTCCATCTGGACGGGGCGGAGAACTGGGTGGTATCCGGCGATGTGTCGCAATCGACGCTTTCAACCGCGGTGGATCTGGAATCGGTGGCGGTACACGAGATCGGGCACTTATTAGGGTTGGGACACTCATCTGTGGAGGAGGCGATCATGTACCCGACGATATCGTCGAGGACGAGGAAGGTGACTCTGGCGGACGATGATATTCAGGGGATTCAACAGCTTTACGGGTCAAATCCCGATTACAATGGCTCCACGACGGTGATGACGGCTCGTGAGAACGACTCCAGCCACGGAGGCCGGCGACTCAGTGTGGTGGAATCAACGCGGGGGCTACTCCTTCTGGTGGCCGTTGGATTAGCCCATTTGATTTTGTAGTTTGTATTTTTTTTTTTGGTTGTAGACATTTATTTTTAAATTTTTTATTGTGATTATAGAATATCTTATTCTTGTACCTATATAGCTACTTACTGGTACAGCCGTTGCAGCTTGCAGTACATCATAGGGTGCTATATAATGAGAGTTACATCTTATTCTCCGTTTGTTTTAATACAGTACAGGATTGAATTTCAGCTTATTAATTTGATGTCCACATGGTTTTATTTAACTAATCTTGTTTTTGAAAATTCTACATCTGAACTTCTAATTCATTTTTGGCAAGGGTTTTAGTTAAATAATCAATGACAAGGGCAAAATTTATGGTAAGTTTTGCATTCTTCAAATTTTATATATGATGTACGTAATACGGATGTGTGTGGGCCAGGTTATCTCAAATAAGCTCTGGTCAAAAAAAGAGGTTGTCTCAAATAAGCCGAAACTTCCTCGGAAATGCGGTGACCAAATTTGTTTATGGACCGACCCACTTGATCCAATGAGCTTGCGGAGTTGATTGAACTGCTGGGCTAAACGTTCACCCATAATTAGAAATATCTCATGTTTTGTATAAAAAAAAATAAAAAAAAAAGTAAAAAATTCGCGTTTGAAAATTTAATTAAATACAACAAACAAACAACAAGCCTTATCCCACTAGGTGGGGTCGGCTACATGAATCACACGATGCCATCGTGCTCTGTCAACAACCAAATCCTTATATATGTCGTTGATTAGGAGGTCTCGTTCAATGACCTCATTCAGTGTTCTTCTCGGTCTTCCCTTGCCTCTTTTTATGGGACTCCATCTTGTTTGATCCACCCCCCTCACCGGGGCCTCCAAGGGCCTTCTCTGCACATGTCCAAACCATCTTAAGCGATTTTCAACCATTTTCTCTTGGATAGGTGCCACACCGACTCTTGTCCTGATCTTTTCATTTCGAATCCTATCTTTTCTTGTATGACCACACATCCATCTCAACATCCTCATTTCTGCTACTCTGACTTTGTGCTCTTGTTTTCCCTTTATTGCCCAACATTCACTACCATACATCATAACTGGTCTTATAGCAGTCCGATAAAATTTTCCTTTAAGTTTCTCAGGTACCTTCTTATCGCAAATAACTCTGGTAGCTTTCCTTCACTTTAACCAGCCAGCTTGTATTCTATGAGAAATGTCTCCATCAATTTCCCCATCCTCCTGTATAATGGATCCTAGGTATTTAAACTTTGATACTTGAGGAATAATTTGCTTTCCCATCCTCACCTCCAAATCCCTATTACCTTGCCTCCCTCCAAAATCACAATGCATATATTCTGTTTTGTTCCTGCTCAAACGGAAACCTTTCGACTCCAAAGTCCTTCTCCATAACTCCAAACTAGTGTTAATCTCTTCTTTTGATTCCGCCATAAGAACTATATCATCCGCAAAGAGCATAGACTTAGGGATTCTTTCTTGAACAGTTTCAGTTAGAACATCCAAAACAATATTGAACAAGTACGGGATCAGAGAGGATCCCTGATGTAGGCCAATCTTAATAGGGAAGTCCTTTGTCTCTCCCCCAGGCGTCCTTACGCTGGTAGTTGCCGTCTCATACATATCTTGTATTTAAATTTGAGTGAGTGTAATTATGATCTGTGAGTGTAATATATTTTCAGTTGTGTGCAACATATCATCAATGATGTGCAACAATTATTAATATGAAAGTTATTTGCACGAGATATGTTTACTTATAGATCATCATTGTACTCACTTAAATTCAGGTCTTTTTAGCCAATTAAATTTTTAAACATGAATTTTTTTTGGAAAAATTTCAGAAAAAGCCCTTGAAATATAAGAAATTCTAGATTGAGTCCTGAAATTTGGTAAATAACAGAATGGGCTTTTTTTGGGATTTTCTCATGTTTTTTTTTAACCAATTTTCCCAAACAGAAAAGTCTCATGTAATAACTTCTCGGGTCCTATCATGGGCAAAATGTCATAAAATGATACGCAAGGTAAAGTACATGATACGTAAGTGAGATTTGTTAGTAATTGAATTTCTTACGCAAGACTTCCTTGTGATTTTCCCAAATTTTAATTACACCTCAAAACAAGACTAACCCCTCCCGCCACAAGAGCCAAGTGGAATAACCAAATTAATTATGGGGGAAAATAATAAATTTTGGAATCTTTTGTGTGTTTCTCGACAATTCCAAAGGGTTATTAAGAAAAATATTTGCCATCTTTACAATTTCTAGTTTAAAGCGTGATTCAATCCCATTGAACTGGCCCCGTTCTCTCCTATAAATTTGGATGAGTGGATATATAATGGACTTTTGATTCTGCAAATAATGCAATAGACGCATAAACCTTCTTTTGACCTTAAAAAGATTTTTAAAAAAGATCAGAGAGAAATACCCCTCTGATCCTTAATGTAAAACCTAATTATTGAGTTGATTTTAGTTTTAAATATGAGATCTATTTCTTATATTTATCAATTTTTCTTAAATTACCTCTATTAATACTCCATCGACTATAATCAACTAGGAGGGGGATAGAGAATACTCCCTCCGTTCCTTATTATAAGAGACATTTGATGTTATGGCATGTTCCTATATATAAGAGACACTTACAAGTTGTCTCTACTTTTTGTGTTGATTTACTATTTTACCCATATTTATTATCTCCAACTCACACTCTCTCTCCCTCTCACCTCTCTTTCTTTTAATAATTTAATTGTTCTCTCTCATGCTCTCTCTCCTTATTAATGAGGGCATTTTTGGAAAAAAAATTATACTTTTTACACATTAATTGTTCTTAACTAATTTTAACTGTTTTTTTGATCAACGTACTTCGGTTATTTGTCTCTTATAATAAGGAACGGAGGGAGTATTAAGAAAGATGATTATGGTATTTAAAGAAAAATGTTTTATGTTTCTTATAATTAACTAACTTTCTTAATTTTTTAATTTAATCAAATTAATCAAATAGATATTACATAAATATACACACACGTATGCATATATGGTGGACCAGTGAATTCCTTCCTAGGACGAACCACGAGCAATGTAGTTGTGTTAAGGAAGCAACGACAAGTGGTGATGAAGTTGTTCATATGAAAATGGAAATCCAACAGGTACGTATGGGCTCAAGCTGATAACGTGGGTTGGTCGGTAGTACTAGGAACCCACTTTGGGGCCCAAATCTAAATGTCTGAAACGTGGCCCAGAAAATACCACAGAATGGCTGTGGTCGATGTGTTTCCAAGTCACCTTCATTCCACAAAATTCAAGTGTTGGTTCCATTTTTTTTTTTTTAAATGCCCATTTAAGACGGATTTCATATCCAAACGCGGCCTCAGGAGAAAGTTGCACAATGCAGATTTGGCGTGTTTCTCTTAAATGTTAGCCATTTGCCTTCTACCATTTGCATCATGTACGGGCAGCTATCAAATAATTGAGTATGGGGCTGCTATTACTATTATTAGTGTTGTTGTTAATTTGCGGCGAGCCCTCAACAATCCAGTCACAATGAGATTCTTGCAATCATTTAACACGCAGCAACTAACGGGGTTGGTTCAAGTGGTAAGCAGTTTAGTACCGCTTAAGCGATGTTTCGAGTTTGAGCCTCAGCGTATGCAGAAATCTCCATTGAGAGATTCATCCACCACAGCCAGGTGTGTAACGTGAGTCGGATCTGGATGTAGTCAGAGCAAAGCTCTGGTAAACTGGATGGGCAACAAAAAAAAACACAGCAAGTAAAAGATAATGCATGTTCTTATATTATTAAACATGCCAAATCTGTCAAATAATGCCCTAACACTCGACTCAGTGACTCAGTGTCGAAGCCATAAACATTTGATACTGACAAGAAAAAAAAAGTGAAAAAACAAGATGCTTCTGGCTTGCTGTAAAAGCAAGCAATGATAACAAAAGCACGATTTTATAAATTTATTTAAATTCATACGAAACATTATTTTCAATTTTTTTTTTAACAAGTGCAATGGATTTGTTGGTTGGCTGCGGGATAGGATCTCTTAAAATAAATCTAAGGCAATTTAAATATATATAAAAAGACATGAATGGGGAACACTTGGAAATAAGAATACAATGTGAGTTCCAAGTGGACTGGCAGAAGTGATATCTATGTTGATCTCTATATCTTTTTAACCTCATTCGATCTAAAGTTGCTTAAGACGTGTGTGTGTGTGTGTGTGTCCAGATTCATGATCAAGTTATTGGCAAACACGTCCAAAACAAAAAGAAAGCAGATGGCTTGACAGTGAGAGTTTTTTGTGGTGGAGTTTATCTTCTTCCTATTCAACATTTAAAAAAAAAACAATTTCTTTCCAGTAATTTTTGTTATTCATATATAACCAATTAGATGTTTGATGCTATCGATAAAAATATAATCTAAAAGTCTTCAAACGAATGGGAGGATGAAAATTTATTTGAAACAATCATAATTTTGTGCATTGAAAATTGAGGACACCGTTGGGTTATTGGACATAACCCAACTAATGGATAATTGTAAGGGATAATGAAGAGACAGGGCGGATAATGAAGTCCGAAAGGGAAAACAACAAAAGAGATGAGGAAATTTCCGGCGACTTGCTGCTTTATCTTTATCTCATTTTATAAAAAAAAACAGTGAGTGGGATTAGCAAAGCGACAGCTACGCAAATTCCATATATATTGCGATGTCCAACCAAGCTTGTGTGCTGGAAAGGCCCCCAACTTGTTCCCCCATGGGGTCATCTCTTGTTTTGGACGTTCTTTTCCCATACATATCCTCCCTTTCTTTCTTTTTGTTTTCCTGCTCACCCAATAAATATCTGTCTTCTATAAAGTTGTTCGCCGGCATGGAATTAATTTCTTGTTTACTTAATTAGATAACTGATTTATGAATATTAAAAAAATTAATTAAATTAGTTATTTATAATAAATGTGTGTTACTTTTCTTAAAATATTTTTATCAATCAATTATGTGCATTAGGATAAAAACTTTCTACTGTGTAATGGGACTACCTTGAAAAATATTCATATATATATAAAAGACAAAACGGACTAGAATCTTATATTTTAGATCAAATCAAATATCAATCAATCATTATATTTAGAACTAGAGGTTGTATTTGTGTATTAGATATCTCCCTTTAAGCTGTAAGAAGTTAGCTGACTAAGATAATTAAAAATAATATGCTTCAAATCACGTTTTGTTTGTGATACAAGATATGGTTTTTGACAAAAGCAACAAGAATATTTTACTTTAATTCTATCAAAATGTGGTTTTTTGACAATGTTCAACGTTTTTTTAGTGGCATGTGAGAAATAAATTATTTTATTCCATGAATAAAAAGAAAGGAAGCAAAAGAGAGACTAATAGTCTCCAGTTTTATGTGAAATATTCAATGTTTAATTTACTGGTGCTAGCCAAAAACAAAAACAAGAACAAAAGGCCTTCCTATCTCCTAAATTAAAATTCTCATTTTGGTTTGACTTAGTTGACCTTATTATTTGTTTAGCGATTGGTTGCAAGGCCTAGGATAAAATCGAATACTATCTATTTTTCGGCTAAGTTTGGTAGAATGATCGATCAAAAGCAATTAAGCAAATTCGATAATCAACACGGGTAATGATTTTACTTGAAAACCCCTAAATAACCCATTTGGAGGGAATAGGGAGTGTCAACTGTCAACTGTCAACAGTCAACCCAAGCTGTAGTCATCTCTCTACTTTCATATTTATTTCCGACACGCTAAAATGTGCGTCCTCCTTTGGGCTCGTGCTAAAGTGCGCCACTCCCTTCAACGAACCTTCGCTATTTAAACCCAACTACCCCCTTCCACCTCTCTCACGCGCACTCTCCAAGAAAACGAAAAACCAAGAAAGTTGCAGAAAACAAAATGGGACTTCTGTGTTGCCACACAGAGGAGCAAGAACAACGATCTCCTGACAATTCCGATCATCTTCATTCCGAATCATCAAATGCTTCTTCCCTTTCTTCTCAGCCAAGTCTACCTTCTGTTCCTTCCCTGACCCCTCCGGCACTGCAATCCCATCAAACTCAGAATTTGTCTCAGTCTCATCACCAACTCATAACCACGCTCACTTCGACGCCTTCCTCTCCCGTTTTCTCCATTACCCTCCATGGCAAGTTCCTTTACACTGGCTCTTTCAACAGCGAGATTCGCGCCTGGAGTCGTGGACCTGGTTTTAGTAGCAACCCACATGGCGACGTCGTGTCAGCCAACAATGGAGCTGTGAAGTCCCTCGTGGTTTCCGGCGACAAGTTGTTCAGCGCTCATCAAGATCATAAAATTCGGGTCTGGAAGATCCAACCTGACGATCCGAACCTGAGGTTCAAACCCGTAGCCACTCTTCCTACCGTCGGCGATCGTTTCTGCAAGCTGTTATCGGCTAAGAACTACGTCCAGGTACGGCGGCATAAGAAGTGCACGTGGGTGCATCACGTGGACACCGTCTCTTCCCTTGCTCTGTCCGAAGACGGGTCTCTGCTTTACTCTGCTTCGTGGGATCGAACGTTCAAAATCTGGAGAACTTCCGACTTCAAGTGTTTAGAATCCGTCCGCGCCCACGAAGACGCGATAAACGCCTTGGTTGTGTCCAGTGATGGGGTTGTTTATACTGGTTCTGCGGACAAGAAGATCAAGATGTGGAAGAAGAAGGAAGGTGAGAAGAATCATTCCTTATTGGGAACTTTAGAGAAGCACAAATCAGCTGTGAACGCACTAGCTTTAAGCACAGATGGATCAGTTTTATATTCTGGTGCGTGCGACAGATCAATTCTGGTGTGGGAAAAGGATGGGAATGATGAAGGGAAGATGGTGTTGGTGGGTGCTCTGAGAGGTCACACGAGGGCTATACTGAGCTTGGTGGCTATGGAGGATTTGGTATGCAGTGGATCAGCTGATAACAGTGTGAGGATATGGAGGAGAGGGCTTGACAAGAGCTATACATGCCTCGCTGTGTTAGAAGGTCATAAAAAGCCTGTGAAGTGCTTGGCTATGGCGGTTGACTCTAACCAATCCAATAATAATAATAATAATGGTGGTTCTGATTCGAGCAGTACCAGTTATCTGGTTTACAGTGGTGGTTTGGATTGTAACATTAAGGTTTGGAAAGTACAAGTTCCCTTGTTCTGAGATTTGACTTCCACTTTTCTTTCTTCGGGAGGGGAAAAAGAAGTTTTTGCTGTGGAGAATTCGTATATAGAGCAAGAGTGTGAAAAATTTAGAAGACATATAGATGATTGAATGCCATATACTTGTACACATTCGAACTGTTCCTTTGTTCCTTATTTTCAGAAGAGTGAGTGATGGAATGCTACAATTTATTCATTCAATTTCTTCTTAGAAGGCTTTTACTTTGAATTGTTTGGATGGTGGTGGTTGGCATGGATAACTAAAAATAAAGGATTCTGGTTAGGTTAGAGTTTTATATGCCATACAATTTTTTATCTTACCAATAAGAGTGTTATGTTAAGGCATTCTTTGTTGACCTTTCGCATTGATTAATAGTATTAATTAAAGTTTTGACGTCAGAGAATATTCTGTGAGTTCTTTCTTCTTGTTGAGTCGTATTTTTGTTTTTAGCTTTTGAGCGGGAGAGAATGGTCATGTGGGTTGAAGCGAAAGCTAAAGACTTACCTAGAAACTTATGACCAACTTTTCCTTCACGTATTCTTGAGGTGTGCGTACGTGAATATTACTGCAGAAATTTCTCAGTAATATGCATATGTTAGGACCACAAATAATGGAATCTTCAAAAATTTCTCAGCTTTCATACGAAATTCTGAATTACCACCTAACATCCAATTTTCTGACCTCTATTTTTGTCTTTGATTCCCCCCCCCCCCACTTGAAGTCCAAATTCCAAACACACAGCAAATTGGCCAGAGACTACTGCAAAATTCCCTTCACACATCGTCGGATTATACTTGTTCATACTTCATGCGGAGGGAACAAAGATGTTTAGAACTGATTAACAAGTTCTATATATTCTGTGGCAAACAATCATATCTTTTAATTATATTTTGTGTATGACTTCCATGAATTTTTATCTTATATCTCAGTGCTTTAATGGCAGTGAGCCCAAACCAGCACAGATTATGATGATGCATCTTACCACATTATAGCTCTAGATCATGAGCTTAACCAAAAAACTGAATCATTAGTTCATTTACCGAGTTTCTTATAGTATTTCTGTTCGTTCTTCGATGTTGGAACCATGCACATGGGGTTAGCCTGTACTCTCTCCTCTCGGTCTTCCTCTTTATCACACTAAACAAGAGACTAGTAATTTATGTCCTTAGAATTCTGGTCAATGAACACACAAATTCACTCACACAATGAGCTTTGCTTTCTATACCGTGGAAGAAGGCTCGTGAAGAACTCTGAAACTGATATGCTAGTAGCTGAGCGTGTTTTAATAATGCCCCTAGATTTCACTCATTGGTTTCTTTAGACGATTTTCATTTGTTTGTCTCTTTTTGTTAATATAGAGAAGTATTTACAGTTTTCTTTCTTATTTTAGAGAAGGCTCGCGAAGAACACTTGACAAGAGCACATCAACAACCAACGCATGATGTGAGCATAACTTTCAATATTTTATCATATATCTGGCAGTACAACATTATGTTAATGCACCTTGGATCAAAAAAACGTTGGTAGTACACCATCTTGCTGATCCTCCTGGAATTAAAGTAACGTTATATCAGGGGCATAAAAGGTTTAAACTTCTTAGTTTATTGCAAACGGAGTTATGAGTTAGGTTAAAAGTACAAATAATTCTCTGCTCTTATATCCCGGATGTCTTTTCTTGTCTAAAGGAAACTAATTTTTAATTAAGGAGGCAGGATATACGTAAAACATAAGATTATATCCTATTCTAAAGGGCGGTTAGGAAAATACATCAAAACATTCTTTGTGGGGTTCATGTTCTAGAAGAAAATCCACTTTCCTGTAACTCGAAGCTTTGTGTGCAGGCCAAGTTTTAGCCACGTCGCAGAATATAATGGTGAAAAAAATGAAAAGTAACTTTCTAGTAATTTCTTGTACATGGTTTAACTCCTGATTAGATTTAAAAAACTGCTAATTGTAATTTGATTGCGATATGACAAACTGCTCTAATCATGAGCTTTGACCTTTAATTCATGTAGTGCAACCAGCGATGTAGGCCGAACAACTGAGAACATTCTTGAAACAGAAGTCTTCTAGTCTATAACTCCTCGTATGCTCGTGCTTCATGAGAATGAGAAAGAATGTGCGCATGAAGAACACAATACAACCAACTCAATTCAGATATAAACTCCTCGGTCGAGAAAGTGTAGTTTATCTGATCCCAAACTCGCCCTGTGCAAGGCATATCAGTGGATCTAGATCTTGCCACAATATAAAATTTAGCATACAACAATAAACATTTGAGAAAGAACCTCAGTTTCTGCTAAACCACGGCTTCGTTGGATAGCAGACTCGAATGTCCAAGAGAAAAATGAAATTCTGCTTACAGTTGGCAATATCCGTAGTAATTTGAAGAGAGCCACATTTGCAAAGTGTTTTGAGGAAGTTTGTTGATGCAGAATGAAACATTTGTTCACAAAAAGCCAAAAAAAAAAAAAAAGCAAAAGAAAACCCGTACTGAGGTAATGATTCATGTTATGGGATCCAATTAAACTTTGATGGGTTTTTATCATTCATTTCACTAGTTGACAGTGCAAAGGAATAGTATATATAAGAATTTCCCTAAGATGAACACGAAATTAGAAGTCCCAAAACATAATGGGGTGTTAGCCTCTTAGGTAGAAGAACGTTATTAAAAAAGAGAATCAAAAGATTTACCAAACACTTGGAAACCAAAATCAACTGTTTTGGAGTTCCAGGTCTGAATCGAAGCAAGCAAATTGGGAAGATGGATCATGGATCTAGCGTCAACAAGAATTGAAACGCCAATAGAATTCCTGGCCACCATTTTCATATCAAGCTTCAAACTCGTTGATCATTCCGCATGAATTATTATGAATGTGCAGTATATCAAAGATTGAACAGAAGCTGTGATCTAGGAAAATGCGCTAGCTTAATTAACCGTTATTCTGTGTATTTTTTGTGCAGATAGCAATTAATCAGAATAAAATTAGCATCGGTTTGAGTAATTTATTTCTAAAGCTTCATATAAATACTTAGAAAAGTTCATCTAATCTTTATAAAAAGTAATATAAGTTTATTGCAAATTGAGACGTCCTTTTTTTTCCAAGAATTTTTCAATATTTAATATTATGGAATAATTTAAGTCCAATAGGGCATTGCATTATGAATTTATGATATATATATTTAATATCTAAAGTCTAATATGGACATTTAAAATGACAGCTGAGGACAGGGGCCGAAAAGGAAACGGAGCCCTTGGGACATTGTGAGAGAGGCAGAGAGCGATCTGTGGTTCGTTTCTTATCAGATACCAAAATCTCAAGGCCCAAAATGCATAGTAAAATGGTGGCCCTATGGAACGAAATTCCACTCACATTAATATTACGTAAAAATTGTAATAAAAAATATTACGTAAAAATTATCAATTCGTTAACATCAATCATCAATTTAATTTTATCAATTATTATCAAGTCATGAATAATTATGACTTATTTTTAGTATGTATATAATGTAGGAAAAACAGACATATAAAATCTTGGTAAGAAATGAAAAAAATTAACTCGTATTATTATATTATGCACTGATTAAATGAAAATAATTCTAACTAATGAGGTTGAATCTAGCAAAAGGCACTAATATCTCTTGATAAATTAAAATTCAGTCAAACGGAAAAAATTTATTTACTGTAAATGAGGTTGAGAGTTTAAACTCTGTAAATTGAAAATATTGTATCAAGAAATCTACTGTCAATTAAGATTGATAATGTTGGAATTTAATTTAATAATACGAAATATCAAATCGTTACATTAAAAAAAATGTCACAAGTAGGTTATCTATATAAGTTGTATATCCAGATCATCTAAACCTTTGTCCTATAGGTTTCACTAAAAAGCTCAAACACAAAGCCAACATATATAATAATGATTTCGTTATTATATTGATGTTGTTCTCATGAAAGAATTGGTTCTTATTTCTTAATTAGTTCATTTACAAAAGAAAGAAAGACAAATTCCTACTCTACTCCTCAAAGGCACTGATAATTGGATGAGAAACGCAAATCTGTATTGGAAAAAAATAAATAACGATCTTAGACAATGACTGAGGAATATATTATTATGCTATAATCAAGATATATTTGAGTAAAGTGTGTCCTTAAGTGTGTATATATTGTATTTGACTCTCCTTTTCAATTAACTTAATTATTAACAAAAGATAATGAAAATGATAGAAAAATAACTACTACCTCTGATCTTTAATGTAAGAACTAGTTGAAGAATTGAATTTAGTTCTAAATATAAAATCTCAATTCACTTTATCTCCATCTTTTCTTAAAGATACCTCTATTGATTATAAGGAGTTCTACTAAGGGTAATTCCAATGAAAATAGTTTAGAAAGATCAACATACATTTGTAATAAATAACTAACTTAACTAATTTTTTAAATATTTTTAAATTAATTATTTAATTCTTATACTAAGGACAAGAGGTAGTAATGTTTTATTTAATTTCTAAAGAGACAATTATTTTGAAATTGGATCAAAACTACATATAAGGCAACAATAACGATGCAGTGGAGGGAATAATTTGAAATGCCAAAACGAATATAAAACGGAAAGCTTTTCTTATCTGTTGCTTCACATTTTCAATTTCACCCAAAGGCTAAAAAGATATTGTTATGCTGAGAAGGAAGAGGAAGTCAACTAAAGCGCGTTGACTATGAAAGCAAATTCGGAGTTTCTTACGTAACCATGTTATGTTAATATTACTAACTTTTACCAACATTCTCGTGCCCCCGCAAGTTCCTCCCCATGTCGTGACGCGGACCCACGCTCCAATGGCAATACTATGCCATTAAAAAAGTTCCATAACTTCACTCGGAAAAAAAAAACAAAAAAAGGTTCCATAACTCGTGCCCGTGTATATATAAAATATATTAACAATTATTGAAAAGTGATCATGTAAACTTGACATACATTGCAGGATCTCACGTTATAAATTTGAATTTCGATTCGGTGAATTTTTTTAACACAATATTTGATATCCACTAATTAATTAATTCAAACATAATGGGATAAGATAGAAATATAGTTTACATTTACATAAATTCAAATTTAAAATCTTATGTTTTTTTTTCCTTATCAGGACTGACCCTTGATATGATTCAATTCGGTGAATTCTAGTAGCACCCTATATATATGATTTCATCCGCTGGATCTTTTGGGGGGGAAAAAAAAAGTGAACCAAAAGTATGCCTTTGATAAACACTAACCAGTGGGAGAGAGTGCATGTTATAAAAATAATGAAATTAAAATTTTAAGACTATCTTCTACATTATCATTATATAAATCTGCAAATTAGGCTTCCGACAATATTGTTTTTTTTTTTTCCTTTGGCCAAAACCGACAATATTGTTGAAAAATATCTAAATTAAAGTCTAATGAGTATGGGATGGGTAAATCACGAGGCCCTAGTCTCACTTGAGCACCGCGAGATGGGTAAACATGATTGGACCATTTTGATTAAAGTCAAAGCACAAGAGATAAGCATCAGATTAGAGATTCACGCACTTGAGAAAAATCTGAATATAGTGGAGCCCACAATGTGGCATGTAGCTGCTTTATCTCAAAGACTATGAATTTTTCCTGTTCGGCCCCAAATGATGGAACCCTAATTATGATTCTATCTAGCCAATAAAAGCAATTGACGTGACCCCAAAAATCAAATTAAAGGGTTGACAATTTGAGTTGTTCAAATTAAATTGCCGACATATATTACATGCAAATATGTTTAATTAACTTCTCTATAATTTCGTAAACTACAATAAACTTGCATGCATAGAAATATAAGTTTAACAATTCGTTTCGTGTGCTAAAAAAAAAAACTTCAAACTTTGATCTGCCTAATTAACCCACTTAATTTATCCCCCAAAAAAATAAGAGTTAGAAAAGTGCAAGTGGGTAATTTATACAGTACCCGCGCGTCCGTATATGCGCATTATTGCAAATATGTTACTCCTTCACCCTCAGTATCAACTATTTAAGCACTTTGATTAAATTAAGAAAATTAGATAAGTTAGTTGATTATAAGAAATATTCTTCCGGTCCTTACTAGAAGGCATATTTAACTAATTTAATTAGATTAAGAAAGTTAAGTAAGTCAGTTAATTATAAGAAATATGACATATTTTTCCCAAAATATCATAATTATCTTTCTTAGTATTTTTCCTCCCTCTTCTACTTGATTATGATTGAGAGAGTATCCATATGGGTAATATAAGAAAAATTGATAAATATAAGAAATAAGTCTTATATTTATGACCAAAATTAACTCAACAATAAGATTCTATATTAAGGATCGGAGGAGTATAATATGTTTTTTTTAAAACACCATAATCATCTTTTTGATATCTTTCCTCCCTTTTCTATTTGATTACTGTTGAGGTGGTATCAATAGGAGTAATTTAGAAAATTGATAAATATGATAAATATGTCTTATATTTAAAATCAAGATCAACTCAATAATTAGGTCTCATATTAAGGACTGAATGAGTACTTTTAATCGTTAATATAGAAATTATTTAACTAATTTAAATCTATTAATTAAGAAAGTTAAATAAATTAGTTAATTATACTAGTGTGTGTATAAGAGTCTTATATTTAGGACCAGGAGAATATCTTTGTATAAGTAAATTAATTTGAAAAAAATGATAATTTTGAGGAGTAAAATGATTTGAAATCTTATATTTAGAATCAAATAACTCCCAATTGACTCCAATGTTAAGGACTAGAGGGAGAATGTTTTTAGTGATATTAATTTGGTATTTAGAATTACCCTGATTTAACTTTTTTCCCATTCGTAAGATCTAAACTTGAGATCCTTTTACCCGTCATTCAAAATGCATCCTTGATAATGAATAACGCTATATTCCTCTGTATTAGAACTTGAGCCAAGTGAGAAGGGAAACAAGAAATGATATCGTTTATATATACTTTATAAAAGCTCATTTATGTGTGAGAATGGCCAGAAGTTGGGCTTAGGGAGAGCTGAGCAAAACTGGTAATCTCCAGTGCAGAGAATGATTACAGCTTGTAGGTTCTTTAGTGGGATAAATAATGATCAATGACAACGATAGTACCAATAAAAAAGAGACACAAAAGGAATGTTTGTGTGTGATATATTAGCTGGTTTATATATATCCTTCTTGGAAGTGAAAAAAATGATCCCTTTTGTAGCATCCCCTTTTCTTTCTTGGATTTCTCAACAAATTCGATCGCATATTGCAATATTAGCCCCAAAAGAATCAAAAGAGAGCCATTGAAGTAAATAAAGCTTCCACTTGGCTGAAAAGCAGAAGCAATCTGATCTTTGTGCTTCGCCCTTTTTGTGCTCCTTTTTATTTATCAAATGAATGTAGGCACTCCTCTAAGCCTAACTTATCCGCCCTCACACACACACAGTGTGTGTGTGTGTGTGTGTGTGTGTGTGTAATATAAAAGTAACCTAATCTAGGGTAAAAAGGTTGCAAAATGAAGAGAACGTCAGTCCAAATTAAAGCCAAGTTGTTGACGTTGGGGTCAAACATAAAGCTATCAAATGTATGTTTTGTGGACGGTGAAAGATCTTCTGTGATGAGGGTTTATTTACATCATCTAAAGTTTTTACTGTCAAATTTTCTTTACGATGACTTTGTGTTTTTGAACGTCAAATTCTTGGAGAGTTCGGATAAAAAGCGGCATAGAATGAAAGTAAACATGGCGTCCACTTTTTCTTTTCTTTTCCTTTCCATTTGTTTTACTTAGGTTGTTCCTTTTTCTTCTTCCTTCTCGCATGTTTATACGGATTTTTTAATACAAATAATTTAGAGAATTTAGTCTCGTGTTTATTATTTATCTACATCACTCATCTTTAATTACCTTTAATTATGGCCACAACAAATTTTTACCTTTGAGTTTTCTCTCTCTCTCTCTTCTTTTTGAGCAATAATACTAGATTAATGCACACTTTTTTCAATTAAATATGATTATACATATTAGATCCAGTAATTTTGATTTTTAGTTTGGTAAAACCCATATAGTTGTTTTTGCAGGGAATTTAGTCTTTAGTGTCCATACCTTCACTTGATTTTATAGTATGGTCTTTATATTAAAAAATTCTCATACCCAACTCCCCGTAATATTTACTATTATTTAAGTACAGTTTGATTAAGTAATTCCTTTATAATTTGAAAATATATGATAAATCTCTAACTATATGTTTAATTACAAAAACGCAGACCTGGCCAGCTGTGCTAATTGATTATAGGATTAGTAAAATAATACACGAAGCTCCTGAATTGTCTCAAGAGCGCTATACTTCTCCTGGGAAAAGCATGCACCAAGCTTCAACCAGAGGCTTTATAGTTTCCTCTGGTTTTCCAGACACACGAAATTAATAATTTTTCCTACACATAGTACTAATCTCTCAAATCTTAACTATACGTGTGAAGTTTTGCTCCTCTTCGCTAAAAAACTACTAATATCGTCCATTCTGCGCCTTTGTAATGATCAAACGTTCTTATTTGCTTTAATATATAGCTTAGTTACGTACCATTCTTTGTGCTTATAAAAGATTACATCTATTACTGTTGCCAATGCACTCAAAATATAAAATATACATAATAATCTGATCCTTACCAGCTAGTTACTGCATAAATGGTAATTCTGCTCATGCCTAAGTACCAACACGGAAGTAAATTTTTCAACAGGAACATTAGACTTTTGTTTACCACGGACTAGTGCTTTGTACTTTAATTTTCATCTCGATCGGCTGATTTCTCAGTTTATAACTGATAGGGCATATTGTTACTTTTACAGAAGAATGTACAGCCACCATCAATATGGGGGTTGATGACAAGAATTAATGGGGCATATATGACATTGATAAGCATTAAACTTTTGTTTTTATTGAATTAACATATATACTAAAGACAGGCAATGGCTTTATAAATTTCATCAAAGTAATGATGGTTGTAATGGCGTCATTCTCATAATCATTACCAGAGGTTTATTTTCTTCACCTTCCTTCCCACTTTCAACGCGTATATACCAATTCACCTTTGTCACCACATTGCCCTTTAGTTATAACTCTTATGGGTAATATCGGTCTCCCCACCAAGCAATCTATTCATGCATATGTTTAGTTTTACTCGCTTTAAACATTTGTGGAAATTAATTACTAACTACTACATCAGTTAATTATACATTCTTTTTGTTATTGTCAACTAAAATTGACAAATCTATCATAAGATAATCTGGTTATCGTGACATTATTCTATTATCATTGTTTCACAATGGAGATCTCCAAGATCAGATAGAATTGCAAATTATACAGATAGAGAACCAATGACTGTCATTAATCTTATATGTACATTCTCCACAAGAGACTAAGATGTATAAAGATATATACAAGTAACAGCTTGGAAAGAAATACAGACCAAAGGTGAATATATATATATATATATATATATATCCGATCCATTCACACGTATTCATAGGTTAAAACCTGAAAGGTAAATGCATATTTGGTAGTACTGAAATGTAACTCAAGAAAAAAAATTAATTAAGTTAGAGACAAGATCAGGTTAGCTGGGATTTATAGGGATTGTGAAGTGTAGAAATTCATTATTGTGAATTGGTGGCGTAAAATTAGGGCAGCCGGTGGTTAGGGTTTTAACGGAGTCGCTTTCATGTCAAGGGAGACTTCCTCTTCTCTGCACTATATATATTTTACCTATACCATCAATTCTTTGCTAATCCTAATAATTAAATAAAGCAGCGGTGAAAGATTTTTAACTTAGATATTACGGTGCTAATCTTTTTGATTGCAACTTTCACAGAGCCAAAAGGGCAACAGCTAATTTCCATTACAGTCAAAACTTTTAGTCTCTCTCTCTCTCGTACACCTTCTTTCTGACAGTCAAACTCAGCCTTCCAAAAAAGAGGTAGATCATCACAAGTGCAGGCGCCTTCATCCTCTGCTCTCACCAAAAGAATCTGCCATTCTGCAACTTCTCAGTGATGTGTGTGTGTGTGTGTGATATCATGGCTGACTTCATGCAACCCTCCCCATGATATCCAGTTATATTTTTAAGCACCCTATCTTAAAACATTTAAATGAAAAAGATCTTAAAAATCACGATTATTTAAAAGAATGAAGTTAGTACCAAGTTTTGCACAAGATAATAAAACATTTTGTAAGCTTAAAAAATCACAATACTGCTTTGAAGTGTATTTTTAATATGACGATATCTTTTAAAAAACCTGGAATACATTATATAAGATTTAGGAGTATAACTTCGTTTGATTTTTAGAAAAAATGTGATTTTAAATATTTTTTATGTTAAATTTATAAAAATTAATTTTAAAATTTTAGAAAAGTTGGTGGTAACTGGTAAGTTTCTCGTCATTTTACTTTTTTGTTTAAAAACTTTTGTTCTACGATTTGAGTCCTTAAATGTGGGTTTCTCCATAATTAGAACCATTTGAATGAAGAAGCGAAAGAAGAAAAAAAATAAAATAAAAGAAGACCCATCTCTCCAGTACTAGTGTTATGATAACCATCGCTTCTCTCTCTCTCTCCCAATTCTCAAACCCCAAAACACAAGGCGGAGCAATCATCATGTCTTCTTCCCTCTTCGTCTCATCATTATTCCGTCCTCACTTTCATCATCACCACCTCCCTCCAACCTCACAAAACCCATCATCTCTCTCTCAGACGACTAATCTCCCCGAAACAACAAACAGAATCAAGATCTTATCGTCGTCGGACAAGGGTTAGACCAGAGACCAAGAAGATGAAGAAGAAACCCTACATCAACCGGTGACCTTCTTCTTCTGCTTCTTCTTATGACGCTACTTTCTTCTCTCTCTCTCTCTCTCTCTCTTCTCGGGGAATTGAAGCCTTGTGGTCCGACGTACTACCTAGTACTCTTCGCTAGATCAACCAAATCTAGCTCTAGCTTATCTCTTATATGGTTTCTGTTTTTCTGATATTATTCTTCAAAGCTTCTTCTGTAGTTTCTGCTTCGGTTTGATTCTGCGTATTACGTGTGGTGCCATGTTTGTGAGCTTGCTGTTTTATCTTCATGATTTGATTTGATTTCTGATCTCTCTCGTGTGTAGTTAATGGCTGTAAATTTGATTGTATTGAAATGATTTTAATTAACTAGAGTTTGAGACGACGTAGAGATCTGGATTTGTCTTCCCATGTGTATGTACGATGATACATGTTATTCTTAAGGTAGCAGTTGGAATGTTTCTGAATCTACTATGTTAATTTGTGTACTGTAGACTTTAATGGTTATCATCATGATGACCTCGATTGTTTCTCCTTTGATTCCTTTCTTCAAGTAGGTTTTCTTTTTACTGTTATCTTTACTTCTTCTTATAGGATGTTGAACTGTCTTTATTACATATGTATGGTCCTAGCATGCAGGTGGTCTGATTTACATGTTTCATCTGTTCTCTTCTTCTTCTGCTGATCTCTGGAATAACCTAAAAATAGATAGCGCCCTAGAAAGATACCATGAGAGTTATATTATTAGTCAATTCTCTGGCCAAATCTTAGCCCTGAAGGATTTTTCTGGTAGTTTAATTTTTCCATTTCAGTTTGATTATCGGATGATGAGTTTAAATTCACATGACGACAGCAAGCTATATCCCTCTGATCGATATTTCCTCTATACTCAAAAGAGAAATGACGTATATCTTCCAGCGCAAAGCTAAGAAACTAAACTATACTTTGGGGAACGATATTTGTTTATTTTGAGCTGCGTATAATTGTTATAGCCAGCTATAGGTGATGTATAGGTTTGAGATCTCACCTTACTTCTATTCATATTACATTATGCACGGTGGACGGTAAAAAATCATTTAGGCTACTTGTGTACTCACACGCAAACACGCATAAAGATATATACATTATTACAAGTATTTTTTAAACCTCAATTTCGATTTTATTTATTGTGTTAAAAGTTATAACACATTTAATCTGCTCTGTCGAGAAACAAATTCAATATATGAAAAATTAAATACGAGGATATTTTGAGCCAATTTCACGTGGAAGGTCATTAATGTAGGGCACCTTTTAATTTGGAATAATATGCTGGGTCACATGATTTAGATATCTCCGAAAATTTAAACGATAAAAAATCATCAACGTACTCAAGAGAACACAATTAAGTTGACAAAGAAATATCAACGGAGAAGAATTTGAGAGGTACGCCAAGCGTTAAAACATGGTGTTTGAAATTGATCATTTTGTTTGTGTTTGTGTGTGTTTTTAGATTCTGTTTACATTTTAGGTCAACATTAACACTTTACTTTTGTCCTTCCAAATCGCAATATATATAGCTGTTAAGCACCCACAGTGATCTCCATTATAATTAGTTGTCATGTGTTGTACTTGTCCTCCCTCTTATGTTTATGATTTTTTTTTCAAAAGAATTAAAGTTCGTTTTCAATACTAAAAAGAGTTGATCTAATTAGTGAAGATCAACTAATAACTTACAAGGTTGTAAGTTCCAATTGCCCTGCCAATATGAGGACCATGTTAGTGGGTGATCTATAAGTATTTTTGTACTGTTTTCTGAGCCTGGAGACTTACCCTAACTTTAGTAGTCTTGGGATTCAACTTACCTAAGGTTTTTTATCTCAAAAAAAAAAAAGTTCCTTCTCATCAGTATTTCTGTGGGACTTGACAAGAATCTATTTCTTTGTGTGTATCCCATTCGATTAGCTACATAACCAATTAATTAATCCGCTGGACGTTTGTGATTAGTTACATTAACTAGGTCTCTGATTTTTAATTTTACCTGCATACACTATAATAAGCGATTCAAATTATTTTATGATCTTCTGTAAAATTCATAATAAATCACGTCACATTATTATTCATACACGTAAATTCTTCAGAGTTCATATATAATGCATGGGTGCCACTTAATTAACCGTAATTAAGCATTAATTACTTCATGCCTGCAAATCATTATTAGATGTTGAATGAAAGAATAATGTGTAAATATGCATCTATGATCTATCTATTGTTTTCTTTAATCTCTCCTATGAGGGAATAATGATGATGATAGTTAACCTGGAAATATTTATATGGATTTGCTGGGAATTCTTCTTAGTTGCTATCCAAAATATTTGTGCCCTCTACATTTTGAAGTCCCTTCCATTTATATATATCTCAATTTTAAAAATGATTTATGGTCGTCAAATCAATAATTGTTCAGGTTGATGATTTCTTTGGATTTAATTTGTAATGCAAATAAAATGGGAAAGATTGATCATTTAAATTAAATCATGTGACTCTACATTAGTTTTGAAATGTTGTCGGGCAGTGAGAGAATGATTCGAAGAAATAAAAATATAATGAATCCAACACACACACACACACACAAATCTCAATTCTCGTTTTGACAATATTGCACATGCCGTGCATAATTTACTGTGAAGAATTTAATTTAGAGTGGTTTATAATTAGCATTAGGTAAACAATGGGAATGGTTAAATGAGTGAGGGAACATAATCATTAAAATATTCCCACAGCTGGAGGGCGCTCTCTTTCCTTCGCACCTTCCTTTGATTCTGTATATTAATCCACATGCAATGCATTTAAAGCCCCCTTTGGTTTGCTGAAAACGTTTTAGTAGAAATAAAAATGAAAACGGAAAATAAATTAGGTTTAAAATGAAAATAATTTTTACTCCAGAAAAATGAAAATGATGGATAAAATTTTTACGTGTGTTGATTTAACTTATCTTAAATATAAAAGACAAAAGTAGCAAACTACATTTTAAAAGACAACTACTCAGAAAAATACATATATCTGCACACACATCATTACAACTACCGGAATAATTAAAGTCCACATCAGTCCGGCATCATCTCCGGCAAACACCAAGAAAGCATGGCACACATTGCAAGCAAATATCACAAGCACATCACAAAATATAATGACCCCAACTCTCCTCAGAAAAATACATATACCCATGATTGATTTTAAAACCTTCATCTGAGACTTCAATTCAAATATGATAGAACATTATAGTCTTTCTGGCATACTAGTGAGAGGCCTATTCATGCATTCATACTTCAATACTATAATCTTTCTCAAAGTCAAAAGTTTGATGGCTCCTTCCTACCTCTTATTCCATCTGCGCATTTTTCTTAAATCTAATGTTGTTGAAAAAAATTACACGTCGAAATATTGTGTTCGAATTAACTTTATAAAAGTACGTTTAAATTTTTTTTTTCCAAATTGAAGTTGAGGTAAAAGTTCATTAACGTAATGTGATTTATAGTAAGTTAAATTTTATTAAAAAAATAGTTCAATCTAAATATAGTTAGATGATATATCAAAACATGAGTTTCACAAAGTTTAAATATAAGCAAAGTTAAAAGTCACAAAACAACTTAAAGCTATTTCTCAGCTACAAGTCACTTGCCCAAAAAGCAATTACAAATATACTATCTCTAGTTTTTAATATAAAAACTAGTTGAATAATTTGAGATGATTAAAAAAATTAGTCAAGTTACTTATTTGTAATAAATATGTATTTTTTTCTAAAATATTTTTGCTAATTAAGTGTATTGGTTAGAACTATCATTTTTATAAAAAAATAATTTAAAAAAATAGATAAATATGAGAGATAAATTTAATTCTGGTTTTGTATTTAAAAATAAAATAAAAATAAAATAAGTTATTATATTAAAAATTGGAGATAGTATTTTAGAGGGTTTGGCGCCGGATGCCCTTAATGTTTGGGCTCAATCTCTTTTGTTGACAATTGGACCCACAATATTTTGTCGGAAGGGGTAGCCCAAAATATCGGCCTACATATTTATGGTTAAGATAAATCTTTGGGGAACTTCTTAGGCCTGGCTGCGTTCAAAAGCTGGCCCATATGTTTTATTTTATGGGCCTCAACTTCAGGCCCATCATTAGAAATCCCAGAACAAAGGAACACAGCAGAAGTGGCCTGACCCACATATTCTGATAAAGAATCAAAATTTGTTTGTTTCTTTTCTGTCTTCTCCCATTTCTTACCAGTTACGTTCCCGACCTGTACTCACGGCGTTCCTAACGTGTGCTAATCGGACGGCCACTGTTTTCCCGGCGTGCACTGTGGCAATCTCTCTTCATTCCTGGACATTATCACCTCTTCCTTGTTCTACTGTCCTCTCCGCTTCCGTTCAAAGCTGACTACAGCGCGACAACCCTTTCTCCTCTCCGGCCGCAAACCCTCTATTTGAGCCTCCCTAGTCCTGGCATAATTATATTTTGGAAAAGGCTCTTTCTTTCTTCGAGCTACTTTCGCTCTTTGAGCTTCCAGTTTCAGCATGGGATTAGGGCATCCCTCTTTGCTTCTCGATCCATTGTATTGATGCATCTCGCCCGAGTTGGTACATTTGTCTTTGGAGATTTCTTTTCAAAGTTCATTATTTAGGGTGTTGTTCATCGATATGGCTGATAGTTCGAGGGGTCGAGTTACCATTACTCTTGGGCACAGTGGTCAGGTACTTTTTTATGGCTTCTAATGTTGGATATCTATTTCAAATCTTTTAATTTTTTTCTGCTTTATATTATTGAAGTTCTCATTGTAACTTTTGCTGCTTTGAATTTTTACGAACTCCATGAATTTGAATTGGTTTATCCGTGAATGCTTGGTTAAATGATGGCGGGTGATTTTCATTGAAGTCTTTTGATTTCTATTCTGTTTTTTTTTTTTTGTCAAAAGAAATGGCTTTCCCTCTTTGACACCCATTTTTTCTTGGTCAAATTCTATGCGTGGAGAATATAGAAAAGAAGTTAAACTTTTCACTTTTACTCTCTCTACTTGTAAGTTTCGTTCTCGATCACGAGGGTTTAACCGACTTTATTTGAATGAGCTATTATGCATTTGAGTATAGGTTGTCAAGAGGGACCAATCTACGGCGGATGTTCCCTTCCCTTCCTATGCTGCAGTTGGCACTAAGCGGTCTGTGAGAGATAGACTTGGAAATGATACCGAGAGTTCATTGTGGAATGGGAATGATCTCAGCAACTATAAAAGGTGTGTTGCTATTCCTTTAGCCCCTGTTGCTGGTCATGTAGTTCTTAGCATAGTATACAAAGTAGGCACTATTCTTGCAGAGATTCTCTATTTTGTTCAGAAACTTCACCCTGAAAAATGCGTGAATAGTGTATTTAAATTGTGAAATAAATGGTATATTGGACCCTCTACTTGTCAGTTATGTTAGTGGAATAGGCTGCTGCTGCCTGTGCGAGTGTGTCATTACAATATGAAAAATAATTCGCTTACATCAAAGATTTTGTTCACTGCAGACAGCGAGGAGATATAAGCTCGCAAAATGGGTTCAATGGTAGTAAGCTCCCTCTACAGTGAATTTTTATTTTGATCAATCTCCGTGCTGCTCAACTTCTATAGCCTTAATCACATCATCATCAATTTATCAGATGGGCGGATTGGCAAAGATGACCTTCGATTGAAGCTTATGCGAAAAAGTGCATCTAGATTGGCTGAGAGTAATGGTGGCAAGAGGCACATGGACCTTCGTGAAAAATTGTCAAGGGTAGCTCCATCTGCAGCAGCCAATAGTAGTTCAAAGCAGAACTTGTCTGAACCAAGGGAAACAAGTATGTTGGGACGAATCCCTTCTGCTAGAAGTTCTGGTGATTTAGCACGTATGGAATCAGTGCGAAGTTCATATTCACCGTGGACATTGGATCATATCAGAAGAAGATCACCCGAAGGGCTTCCAAGCACTTCCAGGGGAATTTCCCCTCAAAGAAAAATGGAAGACCTGCAGAGAAGGCCTTCGAACAGGACTTATGATAGTATCAGGTCAGCTCCATGTAGGGATGTTGAGGCTTCAAGACCTCCTAGCACTGCACCTTCATCTTTTGTGGCCCACTCCACAGCATCCACTTTACCTCTAGTAACTGCTAAGCCTGTAGCACCTCATCAAGGGCAACTGCCCCCACCACGGACCCCATTTGTGGTAAATTCTACTTATTTTTTAACTTTCCAAATTGCTTTTCTCTGATGCTGGTTTTCTATGTTAATGGAGAAACTTTTTCCATGATAATCTGTTTATCTAGAGTTCCTTGTTTCATGTGTTGTGGTCCAAGGCTGTCTCCTCCTCCTCGTTTTTCCTTTTTTTTTTAAATTTTTTTATATTGTAATAAAAAAGAAAAATTTCTTTGTTTATGAAACCTTAAAGAAGCAATTGAATTTGATAGTAATCTTTTAAAGTGAGGATGATGACTACTTATCCCATGACATATGAATTAGGGTTGGATTTATGGCTTTCACAATCCCTGCAGTAATCTCTCTCTCTCTCTCTCTCTCTGTGGGTCGGGGGGGGGGGAATGAAAGGGTTACCCCATAAAATATCCTGAAAGTAACTGTAATGTTTTAATTTTAAAATTAAATTACTCAAAGTAGGCTTTTAGGCCTGAACATGAATTGTTGTCTGCAAGGTGCCTTGGGCAAGCACCTGGCTGAAGACACCTCGCCTCAACCTGCAAGAGGTGTTGTTGAAAATGAGACGCCTTAGTGAAATTAAGAATGAGAATTCAATCTCTTCCACATTGGGAACTAAATCGGAAGGGTCAGTACATTTTGAATCTCCTTGCCCATTGTAATTTTTCTTAGAAGCTCTATGTCTGGTTAAAATATTTTCCAGTAGACTGGTCACATGTGAGCTCACAAGGGACTGATTGGGGATGTAGAATTTGTCCATTTGAGTTACTTTGGCCATGATTTGAAAGGTATAAACAAATTGGGCTTGTAATGGTTTGCGAAACTTACTAAGCTCCCCCTTGTGCTTTGCCTTATAATTCAGTTATGGATGGTCTCATGGCCATAAGTTGTGGGTACACTGACTGCTTATTTTTAAACATCTGATTTAAGAAGTAATAATTGCTTCAATTGTAAATTTGTAAGCCTGCAATTTAAAGGTTGTCATTCTCCAAAGTTTGTTTTCATTGTTACTATTTAGAACTAGCAAGCATGCTTTTTGATGAACAAATTCTGAATGGGGTGGTGGTAATTGTGTGCACTTCAAGCAGAAATGACAGGCAAACAATTCCTGTTGCGTTGATTTATTGCTACTTGCTAGAACGTTGGTTTGGTTGTATTGATATTCCAAGTGAGAATAGTTCTGTAATTGTAACTTTGACCTCTTTGAAACTGAGGAATATTTTGTCTTGAAGACAAGTTCATATTATTTTTATGTAGCTTCATTTTTACTGCACTAGATGCTACTTTTCCGCTCTTTGCTGTAGAAGTACTGGATTTTTGTAACAGTAGAATTACCCGGCTTATCTATGTGTTGAAAGTTGGCTTTCCTCCTTTTATGTCCTTTTCATTAATATTAACAATTACAATTAGTGTGCGGTGGATGTGGGTAAAGGTTAAGGGTTCAATCCCTTCTAATGCAACCTCCCCCCCCCCCCAATTAAAAAAAAAAAAAAGAGTCATGCTTGAAGTTACTTGGAATGGAGGAGTAAAATGTGACATAAAAGGAAATTGAACCTGATTTGTGTATATAAAGGGGGGAAAACAAAAGGGAAGAAAACAAAAGTTTTTATCTGGGATCTGTCCCTCCAAGTTACTATCCTCACAGGAACTCTGGAATGCTAGTAGATATTAAAGAATTTTATAACATTCAATTATTTATCATGTTTATCATGCCCTCTACTCGTTATTTTTTATGCCAAGAGTTTATTGAGTATGCAAGCCAAGCAAGTGTTGTGACTTGTGAGATGGTAGTTGACTCATTGGCATTTTATAGTGAATACCGAAGGCATAAGTAATGGAAAAGCTTGATATTGATTTGTAAAGCAGCTAGTGACCTTATAGAGAGAAAGTCTGCATGAAGTGTATGCTGGAGGCAGAGTCTTAGTTGTTTCTAAAATAACCTAGTTATTGGTCAACGATGAAGTAAACATTGTTCATTTGTGTACTGCTGACTGCTCTATTATCTTCCTTCTTCAACAATGCATGGACACCATATGGAGAAGTAATCCAGTATCAGGAGGGCAAAATTCTGATCTGTTGGAAGTTCCATTGACATCACTGCTATAGTTATCATTAGTCTGTGTTACATGATCCCATGCATTTGTGTCCCATCAAAAGTGGTTTTTGCTTCTTTAAGCAGAGCAAGCTTAGTGTTTCATTGACATGTCAATTGGCGATTATGTAGGGCAATGAACAGCAGACGCCCCAAACTGTTGATGGTCTGTTGCATGCATTGGGACTGGGAAAATATGCCATTCTTTTCAAAGCTGAGGAAGTACGTAGCTCATTTATTTATTTAATGACTTTATTTTCAACCTTATCTAATGTTGAGTTATGCTTTGTTCAATGAAATGTCAAAGTTATCCAGCAATTCGCTGGTGAAGGATTCATCATGTGACTAGGAGAATCTTTTATTTGAATGAACACTTTGACTATTCAATCGTCTGTAATAGAACTAACATTGAGCATGGTTTTTGCTTCATGATTTTTTTCTTCCTTGTTGCTTTATATGGCTAACTTTTTTCCCATGTAATGTTCAGTGGATTGAGCTATTGTTAACTGTTTATAAATTTGGGGATGAGCAACTAGAGTTAACATTTTCCAGAAGACATGACTGAGAACTCTGGTTCTTTGAATTTTTTCCATACTTCCATATTTCAGCCAAAGGCTGGCTCCACAACTCAAAGCACCTAAAACTAACATGGTGTCGTCTTTATTCATTGGTTTTGTTCCATTTGCTTGCTTTATTCATTAGTGTTTATTCCCTAAGTAGATTAGAAATTTTTGGGGGGGGGGGGTCCTCATCTTTGATGAGTTCACACAGACATTCTTGCATTTTGTAATCACTTAGAAGGGGTTTCATTTCAATCCATCTAATGGGGATAGGAATTCCAGAAATTTTAGCCCTTCAATAGTGGTTCGTGAAGCCAGGGCCCAAAAAAATTAGTAATAATGGTTTGGGAAGCATTCTATCTTCCGAGGATCCTGTTCTTGGCTTAAGGTATATCTCCTACTATGATGCCTGAATTTTCAGCTGAATTTGATCTTTGCAGTCCATGTCAAGCAGTTGACAAATTGTATTGTTACTTACTGTAATGATTATATTATTAGAAAAGGTATAATTATGATTATAATTATCATAGTTATAATTGTATAATTTGATCATTTGTCATGCAGGTGGATATGACTGCGTTAAAGCAGATGGGAGAAAATGACCTTAAAGAGCTTGGGATTCCCATGGTAATATACCTTTCTTCTTTTAATTATTACTCTTATAAATTACAAAATGGGTCTTATATTTAGGACTTGAGCGGTATTATTTTTTTTTCATTTATGCTTTGTGCTTTGTTATGTTACAAGCGTTGGAATTTCAATTGAATATTCAACCATATATGAAGGAGGACATGAAGCTTGGACTGAGCATCACTTTTGACTCTGAGCCACGTATGCATATTGAATGTCATTTTTTCGGCTATGCTAAATGTTGCCTTGTTCATGCATCATGAACTGTATGATGGTTGTTACGTTCTCTGCTTCTTATTTGTTTGCAACAAGAAGGGCAAGGTTGAGAACAGGATGTGCTCATTTTATATGCTGAAGAGCTTATGCTGAGTTGGTTCATAGATTTATTTGTGTTCAATTGTTTGAGTTACAGGGTCCGAGGAAAAAAATTCTGCTCGCTCTCTTGCCACGTGCCAAGCGCCAACCGTGACATCTATCCTGCATGATGTTTGATGTGGAGGCTGATGCATGTCAGGATCACCAGGTTTTTTCGGGTGACGAACCCACATTTCCGAGAATCTCCACTTGAGAATTGCAGCCTTAACCTCTTACGGGGTTGAGTTCCAGTGGATCCACTTCCTCATTTTTTTGCATTCAAGAACGCTATCATTTAGGTTTCAATTAGCAATATTTGTGTGTAAAGTATTCCCTTGTTTTTCTCTGAGAAGAATAGGAAATGGATTTGTCTAAAATGTCCTGAACAGAAGTTGACAATTCTGTAACTCTGAAGATAGTGCTTTGCATTCAGCAAAATTTTGTTATGTCAGCAAAATACGTTGGATATTTTCACCCCCCCTTTTTCTGTTGCGAGTGTCCATTGTAAGCATCTTTATTTTCCTCAAAATTGGTAGGCGATTCGCAGTCCTTGAAGATATCGCATTTGTTGAAGGAAATTGATTTCCCAATTTATACCAAGTTAGGGCAATATTTTTCCAAAGTGGTGTGAACGTCTATACCGCTTTGTCGCAAAGCACTAATGGTATCAAATACTTTCGTCTTTTCTTTTCGGTTTTTACTTTTTCCTGCCACTTGGCAATACGTGACAGAAAGCCCTCTCTTCATGGTACTTAATTAGCATCGTCAAATCCCCATATACTGAGTTCTTGCCATCATAATGAGATAGAAAAAGAACTTTTGACAATTTAATATGCCAGTCTTGTACGCATCCGATGTAATTGTGTCACCTTTCCATCCTGTGATTTCTATCAGGGATCACTTTAAAAAAACATAAAAAAGATTATTCTCTCTGTCTCTCTTCACTTCTATTAAATAAATTATGCCGTTATTTGACATTTAAACAAGACACAGTGGAGGAACGTTTGCAGGCCTCGCATATCTCTAGACTATAAAATTCATATTATAATCATTTCTAACCAGCGATCAAATTTCTCTCTTTTTCTTTAATCCCTTGAGTAGAATCCGAGAAAATCAAAAGGTAACTCATCCAAGTAAAGAATTTAACCCGGTTATTTCTATTGCGTAATTTCAAGCAAAGGCTATCCAGATAACCAAGTCTCAAAGTGCTCAATCATTAAAGAAATATGCATAGTCAACGACGTGTTTGAATTCCCTTGCCAGTCTACGTGGATCAGCTCTAAATTTGTTCTTTCTTCAACGCTGCCTTGAACAGTCTCTCAGGCCCACAAACCAATAGAGTCTTTCTTTTTCAACTTTAATTGAGAATCAACAGATTCTCTCATCAATACACTTCTCTTTAGCAGCAGTGCTTTTTAAGTCAGTTTCAAGTAAAATTATAATGGAATCTGGTGGTTAGGAAGTACCTTCTTCCGCGCTTCATGGCTAAGCTTTCATTCCACAATGATCCTGACATCATCTTTAGCATCCCCCTCCGATTCAAACTCTAATCTCTGATCATCAAAATAAACATACATATAAATATATAAAAGACGTATTTTTAATAAATTTTTTTTTATATATTTTCACAAATGGGATTGTTCTAAGAAAATTGATACTAAATAGTGGGGAACCTATCCTGACAAGGCATTAAAAAGACGGGTGAAATTTCCAAGTGAGAACCTAACTCTAGAAACAAATAAAGTGCTCTTGATACATCAGTATTTGGTATAAGCAGACATTTCAAATCAACGTGTTCCTTCTCCGAAAGAACAATATTTGCTGCTATGATGTTTAATGGAGGTTTTTTTCAAACCGTAGTCAGTTTTGGCATTCTGTGAGCTCTCATAGGATAATTAAAAAACCTACTTCGAATTTGTCCAGAAGAGAAGCCATAAGATAGTGGTGGGATCAACTGCACCTGATGAGAGAAGTAGGGACCACTGTCTGATACTCCAAAATACAACGTGTAATGCAATAGAATTAACCATCAATCAATCAGCCAACCCACCCACTTGGATTGATTAGCCAATAGCCACCATAACCCAATCACTTCCATGAAGCTCCCTTTTTATTCTACATGTTGGGATGGTGATATGCTTGATTACACCATTCCTACTTGGAATTTTCCCTCCTAAAGCAAGAAAAAGCAAATTGAATAAACTTCAGGTAACGAAAAAAGGAGAGGGAATTGACGAGCATGAAATATTTATTGGGGGTAGAAGTCCAGCAAGGGAAGATATAGGAAGAGACAATGGAATAAAACACAATCTCATGGCTTTCTAAATTGTCCCAAAAGCAACAAAAGTGTGGGGTCCAACTAGAAGAAACAACTGTCCAACGCTAATCCGCTGTTTATTTTTTCTAGGATTATCATAGAATAAAGATTACTTGATGGCCTAATTCACCTGGAAACATATGCTACAAAAGTATAAGATGTAGGCTTGGTTTCCTCTGTGAAGATATGCCCAGATCTTATGGGCGACCTTTTATTAGTATATATGCTGACATCATAACCCCACTTCTTATATTCCTTCATTTAGCAACTACCACTTCATTGCCATTATCGCATTAATAAAACATGGTCAACTTAAACAGATTAGGATGATTTTTTTAATCATTTGTAAATGTGGGTGGTGGGACAATTACTGAGAAGCTTCAACCAATGCTGAGTAATCTCATTTGCTACAGCCTAAAGATACTTAGAGAATTTTAATTATTTACTTCAATTGAAAGAGCTGCAGTTGATGAGACTAGGCAGCATTGGCATCCATAAACAATAATATTAATGATGTTATGAAGAGCTTAGGTAGAGGGCGATGCAAGAATCCACTAAAGGACAATACAGGAATCCACTAAGTCATTGGTTGGTCAGTTAAAATAATGCTAGATATGCATTTTAATACAGAAGCAGATATGTTGTTAATTAATTAAGTTATAGGACCCTGCCTTCTGGATGATTACATCCTATCTTTCTTTGACTTTTGCAGCTACAGTTAGTTTTGTAACATTAATCATGTCTTAAGCATGGAATATTTATCTTTCTAGTAAGAAATAAAAAAAGCCAAGTGGTCCTATAATTACATGTTAATATATTATAAAGTGCTTTTAGACCATCTAATTTCATCTTTAAAAAATCACACTGAATCCACCCTGATTGAGAAGTTTGAGGTGTATCTACTACAATATGAAAGTTTTAAATTAACCAAACATTGCATGAGAGACGGCTTTTCCCTTATCTGACTTTTCTTTCAAATCTTTTTTTCTATTGACCCTTTCGGTTTCCCTTCCCCCAGTACTGTATGTCTGTATTATTAAACAACTACTTGTAATTTAATAGATGCAATGCATGTTAACCTAGAACCTTTAGGGCATCTATAAAAGGGAGAGAAGCCAGACAATATTGTGTGCATTTCTACCTTGATAGATCTCAGTTTGCCGGAGAAAGATGGAAAAAGAACATGGCTGTGATATTTCTCCTTCATGGGATAATGGAGAAAATGGTCATTCTTCCATGGAGAAGAGGCTAAGGTTATTTGGGTTTGAGCTGAACCCATATCAGATCAACGAGGGCTGTGTCAAAGACTCCGTGGAAGGGGACGAAAGTGTGAACTCTTCAAACTCATTTTCATCAGGTGGGGAGAAAACTGAACAGCAGGAGAAGAGTTCATCTGCAACAAGAGACAACACATCAGATCATGAGAGGAAGTTCGAATGCCAATATTGTTTCAAAGAATTTGCAAACTCACAAGCATTAGGAGGCCACCAAAATGCTCACAAGAAAGAGAGAATGAAGAAGAAGAGGTTGCAGCTTCAAGCCAGGAGGGCTAGCTTAAGCTACTACCTTCAGCCTTTTCAAAACAACCCTGGTTTTTCCTTCGACAGCTCTAATACGCCTTGGTTCTATGACCCCTCCTCTTATAACTCTGAGTTTTCTTTGTTTGAAGAACCTCAGATTAGCTTCAAAACCAAGGATCAAGATGCCATTAATGTTCTTAATGGTTTTGATCAGAAATCAAGTTGTAACTCTCATCCGTCCCTTTCCCTTCCTTCTCAGCAAGAGACTTGTATGTTCACTCTATCTCATACAGATAATAGGCCTTTCATCTTCCCTGCAGCTTCAAACCAGAGCCATAGTAACAAGGGTTTGGATCTTCAACTAGGCCTCACTTTGCAGTCAAATACGCATATTTAGTTTAGGACACATAGGAAACGAAGAAAAAAGCAACATAGAGAAAATCACAATTCATTATAGCTGGTTGGCCCTCACAGAGGCAATTCATCAGTCGCCTTGTGTAAAATTCATGTGTTGTTATAGATTAATAGCATATTGCCCGAACTGGTTACTTTTGCAGCAGATAATATCTCTATCAGAGTTGCCTCTTTCATTCTTTATTTACCTAATCTTTCTGTATGTTAAATACTTGAATGCAAAATTACTTTTCGAGCAAATCACTCATAGAGAGCAGAGGGAGAACAGGAACGTTGAGATTAATTAAAGAACACGTATCTTGTTAAATGGGCTTGACTATTCACATGTCAATGGTTCAAAACTCACCTGTCTGGATGGAAAAATATGGGTAGTGACCCTAGAAGAAGAAGAAGAAGACCACTGCCTTACTTCCAAGTTGGGAAAAAAAAATAAAAATCTTTTGGAACTTAAGGACGCCTTCTGAACAACTTGGGGAAATCAGAATCACAAATAATGTAGGGTAATATGTTCTAACCGTGATAATTTGGCCGAGAACATATTACCGATTATCTTTGTTATGCGTATATTAAGTTACTAAAGGTAAATTGTATGCCTTGAAACGTAAGAACTGGAATCATCACTTTTTGTTAAAAAGCATATAAAGTGAAATCCTTAATCTCATTTTCCTATTCCCTTTGACTTGCTGTTTAATATAGGCTTCATTTGAAAAAAGAACTAATTTTTCCCTGTAGTGCACATCATATATTTATTTAACTCACCAATCTTCATCTAACTTATATTGCATCTTTGTTTTACCTGATACTCTCTATTGTCATAAATATATCATCTTTTTAATTAATTAGTTGAATTTAAAAGAACATGGTTAACATGGTTATTTATAACTAATATGTTGAGATTTCATGACATTTTTTTAAAAAAAATACCCCTGATGATTTAATATTCAAATTTAATGTGTAGAGATAATAAGAATTCTCCAATAAATAAGGATATTAAAGAAAAAAATTAATATGTGATACAAGAGAAAATTAGAAGCCAAAATTTTTAATCGAATCTAATTCTTAAAACTGGACAAAATATTATATTTTATCTCTCTTGTCCGAATATTTTTATTACTTTCTCCTTCTAACCATTCATCATCATTCAATAAAATTTCCCCAGAAAGATCTCGTCTTAATGTTATTGTAGGGGGAAAAAATTAGCAGTCACAATTTAATAAGTACGGTTTTGATGTGTAAGGGTGTTCTCACTATTTTTTTTTTGTATAAAAAAATCACAATTGAGGTCACATACGCAAATAGATTGTTATCCACTTGATTCTGTCACAATTCAAAATTAACATTTACTTCTGTCGTATCTCTCGTATCAATGTCATTAAAATTAAAAAGGTTTTTTTGGTTATTTAAAAATAAAATTTTAAATCAATTTTAACAGGAAGAAAGATCAGGCGTCATCTTTTTTTATAAAAAAAATATTTGAGTTATCACCTAATTATTAATTAAAGAGACTCCATGCACGTTCCACTACAAGAAGGCAAAATGCTTCATCCAAATCATAATAGTCATCGTAGGACTAACCAAACATTTTAAGCAACTCTCATAGATTTAATCTAGTTTACTAACTATTAAAAAAATTGTCGGCATTCCGATTTCCTTAATTAAATCAAAGTCCAAGGCACCGTATTATTTAAATCAGAGCAAATTACGAGTATTATCCTTGAATTTCATTGAAATTATAAAGACTTCTTGTAAAAATGAAAAGTAAATTGCGTAATTTTATCAGGAGTTGTTTATTTAATTTTTTTTTTTTTAAATAACAAGCCTATCTACAGTGGGGGGGGGGGGAAGGAAGAAGAAGCCTATCTTTCCCTGTTTTTTCCGGCTGACTAAGGAACAAGCCTATCTAATTCATTCTGTCTTTACTCTTTAGGATGTTCGGTTAGGTTTTGAAAAAAAAAATTGGAAAAAAAAAACGCAAACGATGTTTATGTAAGTTTATCAAATTTAAGAAAATATGTACTTATTGATTCAAAAATAAAAAGGAAGCTCATAAAATTTTAATAAAATCAGGGACAAGACTTGGTAATTTACTCATCAATTTATTTAATTATGAGAACATATCACAATCGCATGCACGTTTTAATATTGGGCAAAACACATGCGACAAAATAAAGCAATCATATAATTATATTTTCTATTCTTTAATTTTTTCGGTGACCAGCCGCCTTGGGAAGTGCTTAAAAGGGTTTTTCTCATTTGCGTTTTGATGATTTGTAGTTTATTTATTTGTACACATATTTATAAAGTTAAGATAAAGGCTGGAAGATTGAAAGTCAACTATTCGTGGTGGTGGTTGAACTTTGATTTGAATAAATAAGAGTGTTAATTATAAGTTTTAAAAACTAATCTGACGGTAAAAGATGACAACACAATCAAGTCCTCTTAATCATATTGTTTCCTTACAATTTTTTAATTTTATTTTATCTTACTTGTTTTTAGTAACTTATTATATGCATTTTTTAAATAATTTGTTTCGCCTGCTGTGGAAGAACAAACATTAAAAATATGAGTATTTAGTTAAAGTGTTGAACAGATGGAATTTCAAGAAGAAAGGAACTCAAATTGACTATGAATATATTAGCTCTCATCCTTAATATAACATTCAGTTCATCAATTTGACAAGATTAAAAAAGTTAAATAAATTACTCATGTATAACATGTATTATATGATCTCTCTCAGAATACTTTATGTATCGTTAGATTATTAATTTATAAATTAAAAAATAATAAATATAAATACTTTACAATAATTTATTTAGATTTTTTAATATTTCCAAATTAATGAATAGGATCTTATATTATGAACTAATAAAGTTAAAGTAAGGAATACATTTTTTTTCTTCTGAATTTGGATCCTCTCTATTAAAATGTATTTCATTTTTGTTTTCTGTTTTAATTTATGACGGGGATCAATTTTAATAGCCTATAGCCCAAGACCAATCCCAAACATTTGAATTTGTCATAAATCAATTAACTGTCACAATTAATGATAGATTTTTGCCCCTTCTTTTTATAGCATTTCAAATCCTATACGCATCAAATTTCATCACCTCAACACCATTTTTAGCAAATATTTAGGAATTGATCTAGGCCATCAAATTGATCTAATGATTAGGAATTTATAAGAGAAAATATGTATTTGTTATTCATTTTTTTCAATCAAATTAAAGCCTGTAAGTTAAAACCCAGCAATATGAGTCATAAAATATAATTAAATAGCTCGGAATGTCTACTTACGCATGCATATTCGAGTACCTATATCTGTTGGTAACTCATCTAAAAACTTATTAGTTATTACGAAATTATACATATAAAACTACATAGTTATTTTTATCAGTAATTAATGAATTACCGAAGCTTCTTATCTATTTTTATCACATGTATGTGTAAAACATAAAGTGAGCTTATATATAATTCTTCTGAATCTCTAGATAATTTCTTTGTATTTTGAAACTCCACAACAAATCTCCCTAAATTCTTGTATTTATACAAATATTTTTTAACTAATGGTTTTTTTTTTGGGTTGAATTTTAACTAATGGTTTTGTTTGTTACTTAACTGCACATATATTAAAATTTAAGAGGTTCAAATGCATATAACTCAAAATTTGAGGAAATTACATACGCACACAATATAATTTCAAATGCATATAACTCAAAATTTGAGGAAATTACATACGCACACAATATAATTTAAGGCAGTATATAGTTTAATTAAGGTTTATTAGTTTATTTGAATTTATTATTAAGTTTTAAATATATATAAAAAAAAACTATTCGCATATGATTCAAAATTGAGGAGAATAAAGTTTGAGTCACGTAGCCTCAGATATCGATGTATTCTCAACGAGATTAGAAGGGTAAAAGAATTTGGCAGAAAACCAAAAGAAAAGGCATAAAGGGATTCGGAGTTATTCATGATAAACGTGCAAATTAAAGGATCTAGAAATAAAATGAAATTAATAAATATAACTTCATTCAAATTTGCAAGTAACAGTCAGAAACCTCTTCAGAATCATTCAAAACGGCGCAGCACCGAAAATAGAGAACCCAAAAAAAATATTTCTTTGCCAGTTTTGAAAATATCAAGTTTGGTCAATTTTGCCTCTTTTTTTTTTTTTTATAATTTACAGTCGCGACTGCTATATGTTAATAGTTTCGGGAGATCTTAATTTTGATTTAATACTTTAGATTTTTGGACTGAAGTTCTATTAATTACTTATTTCAATAATTTTCGGGCATCATTATTTTATTTGAGTCAATATTATTTGTATTCAGTAAAATTGTGTTTTAAAATCAAGGCTTTTGAGTTTTGACGATCTTGGAAGCAGAGAAACAAGCTTTTTAGATATTAAATTTCGAATTAAACTTTATGAAGAGATAACAATAAGTGTGCGAAGAATTTTGTCCCTTTTAATCAATTATTTCATTTGAATCATGTTATTCAGTCTATAATGTAATTTTTTTAAAATAGAAAAAATAAGAAAAAAAAAGACATTGTTTAACTATATTATTAATTAATATCAGGGAGGAAACATTGCCAGCTCATTCAGCAATTTATGTGATGGATAATTCTGTCGAACTAAATTTCCCTGAAAATTAAATAATTATATTTTACACGTGATATGAATTATTCTCCAGACCAAACTCCAGATGTGTGGCTTTAAGTATAAAATTAAAACAAATCCAGGCATTGCTTGCTTAAAATATTTTATTAGATATGATTCTCCCTCCTTTTTCTTAATAAATAACAACTAAAATTTAGAAGACTATAATTATTTTTCTAAATTTTAATTCCAGCTACTTATACAGAACATGATTAAAAAAAGTTAAGAAAAAATTACACAAAACCTAATAAAATATTTGAAAAAAATTGAGAGAATAAACAATTTACATCAAAGAAAAACACACCCACACGCACTCTCAACATTTAGGACTTTTTTCACCTGGCAGAATATTTAAGACTTAACAATAGTGAGATTGTTTGTCGATTTTATATTCGATTTGGTAAGCCAAATATGACAATTTCAAACTTTAATAATTTTTTAAAAATGGATTAATTGAATCTGCCAAAAAACATGGATTAATTGTATCCCGCGTTACCAAACAAGAGGACAAGAGCCTTTACACTTGTATTAAATGAAAACATGAAAATAATCAAACACGATTAGTTAATTAATTAGGTTTATCTTCATCTAATCTATTGCATTAAATATTAATATAGATGGTCAGTGGAATGGAAAACCATCCATTTGATTGGTCTTAATGGAAGTAGTGCCGATGATAATATAATTTTATGACGGCTTTACTGTTAATTTTATAATTGAAACCTAACTCGTAAAAAAAGTATTATTATATTTATGGGCATGCACTGACCCATGCTTACCAATGCAAAGCATTTGTTTATATATTTGGAATTTGTTCGCTTCTTTGACCTTTTAGGTACATTCACTTAAAAAGTCTATAAGCACGTTATATATGTAGCCTTAAACAATGATAAATAAAATAAATCTTGATTAGAAAACAGATTTTATGAGGTGAATGGGGAACACGGTGTTCATAATTATGGTGTAATTAATTATGAGAATCTTTATTGATAGATTCTTTTTAAAAAAAACTGTTTAAATTATTAAATTCAATCGTTGCGTGGCTAAGAATAATAGTTTAATACCTCCGTTTATTCCGAGGAGTAGATCATTGGATTATTTATAGTTTATATATTATATTGAATGATTAAGGAAATCCTATTGAGCATTAAATAGCTGATTAACACATATTGAAGTTTGATTAAAAAAAGCACAAATTGAAGGGCTGGTCATTATGTCATTAAATTAAATGTTCTGTGATATGTTGGCAAAACAAAAATTAAAAAAAAAATCACAATTGGATAGAAATTAACCCCTCACAACATAAGAAATTAAGATTTGAATGTTTATTAAGAGATGTTTTCATATTTAATATTTAGGGAAGTGTTTGAATAAAAACTAAACCATGATTTTAAAAATAATTTTATCAAATTTGAGATAAATATGTGAGATGACTTTTAAAAGATTTGAATACTTATTGAGAGATGTTTATCCTCTAGATCACTCTGCAACTTACCCTAATTCGAAATAAGCATCTCTATGTGATGACGATCTGGGTATGTGCGCACACGTGTAGTTTTGTGCCTTTGTAAGTAATGACAATTTTAGTGAGTTAACACTAGTTTTGGTGCTAAACTAGATGACAGAGCGCAGGCAAAAGCTAAGGGTTCAAATCCTCTATATAGATTAAAAAGGCCAAACAATCCAAAAATTCGTTACTAAAAAAAATCAATTGCTCAAAAACATCTAACGACCCAGGTTTTTAAATAAGTATAGCTCTTTTTCTGCTCAGTATAACTAGTTTTTGTTTTGCATAGAGTTAAAAATGAGCTGTTCAGATCACCAAAAAACATGATTGGCTGCACACAGTTTGAGACCCATTGGACTTTTCATGTTGGCCCAAAATTTTGTAAGAAATGACAATTTTAGTGAGTTAACACTAGTTTTGGTGCTAGACTAGATGACAGAGCGCAGGCAAAAGTTAAGGGTTCAAATCCTCTTCATAGATTAAAAAGGCAAAATAATCCAAAATTTCGTTACTAAAAAAATCAATTGCTCAAAAACATCCAGAGAGCCCGTTTTTAAATAAGTATAGCTCTTTTTCTGCTTAGTATAACTAGTATTTGTTTTACATATAGTTAAAAATGAGCTGTTCAGATCACCAAAAAAAAAGGATTAGCTGCACGTAGTTTAAGACCCATTGGACTTTTCATGTCGGCCCAAAATTGTCCAACCCGGGTCTTTCCTGGAACGGGAAAATGGGAGACGCTTCAATATGACCCCAAAAAAGAAAATGGAGAGAAAATGGAAGCTATCCCATGTCTCTTCTAGCGAAATCAAAATTAAAATCCGAAAATTTTTAATTTAAAAGCACATCTTCTTCATAATTAATTTTAAAATAATTAATTTAAGTATAATTAATAACAAATCTAGATTCTAGGTTACACATTCTTGATAGAATCCATAAAATATGATTAATTACCAAAGGGGAAGAACTATTTTTGACCTTTTAATATGATTTGTCCATAATAAATTAGATAAATTCATGCATATATGTATTTCATACTCGAATATTTGATACTATCTAATTGTCTCATTATTATTTATAAATGCTCAATAACATATTGAAATTTTATTTTACTTATTAATTATTTCATGTATTTCTTTTTTTCCAACTAATGTTTTGGAAAATTTTCTTTATCGTGTCAAATTCATGCTTCATATCATTGAATCATCTATTTTTTTATTAGTTCAAGTAATTATTTCTAGTGAAATTTATGATCAATTTTGATGATGAATCCATATTTCTGATTCGTTAGTTCTAAGCTTGTCGTATCAAGCGGCTTCTTTTTTCTTTTTTCTTTTTTTTTTGACGTCAATAAGTGGCTTATGCTGAGCATTATCTAAAAACCAAGAATGCCATAGATGAGTTGCTTTGGCTTCTTTTAGAAAATTTTCTTGATATTGTCAAAATCATGCTATATCATTAAAAAGATCAGTTTTTATGAGTTTAAGTAATCATTCCTTGTAAAATGTAGCTTGATGCACATATATCAAAATCATTTATAATCAATCACAGATCAATGAGAAGGGAAAAAAAATAAAAAATTTTTGAAAATTTTCCCCATCTTTTACCTCCTAACTCCAACTTGAGAAGTCTAACTTAAGGAGAAAGAATAACAACATTGAGTCATTATAAATTTATAAATAAACTCAAATCGAATGCCCGAAATTTGTACTAGTGAACAAATTTAAACGAAAAAATATGTTGGGTTTACTTTTTACTCGCTTCCTTTCCATCTATTTACACTTTACACTTTTAAAAGTTTTATTAACTTTTTTCTTTTTTTTTTTAAAAAAAAGGAAATGATAAATTAACAACATAGAACAGAAACAGTACAAGCCAACTCAGAACAATATGCTGCTTATATATGGTAGCCCCCAAGAGTTTTTAACATTTAAACTTGGAACAGTGGAAAAGTAACAAATCTCCGTTCATGTGATGATCACGTTGAACTCACAAGTTATCGCAAGCATTTTGCTTCTCAAGAAACATGTTGAACCATGTTTCCCTATCTTCTAAAACTTATGATTTTTAGCCCTAAACTTTTTAATTCTAAGTCATGTATACCTATTTGTAAGTAGTTGTCTAATACTAGTCCACAGGGCGAAATTGGTAAGGATCCACATCTAGGGGTAGGCTCATAGGCATTAGAATTTCAAATAGCTAAGAATTAACACACACACACACACACACAAATTAGCTGAGAATTAAAAATGTGGGTTGGAAGCTCGTCTAAAAACAAAAGCTAGTTTGGATTGGCTTTTTCTCCATTTGACTTAAGAAGAAAAGCCACAGCACCGTCAAATATAGGAAGAGGCTATCGTTGCGAAAGTCAATTTGCTGTTAGGTGCATTTATATGCCCAGATTTGTCCCTCCTCTCTTGTCATCACACGTTCAGGCTTATCAAAACTAAACAAGAAGAATCAGCAGTGCACAACGACCTTTTTCTCTTCTTTCTCTCTCTAAGTTGTGCATGAAGAAGAAGATCCAGTAGCATGAACTAGCCCCCATCTCTAGTGTTATTGCGCACAGTTCATCGAGTTTGCCCCCTTGATAAGAAAACCAGAAGCTTTCACTCCCTCCCCCCTCTTTTTCAACTTGCAATCTCTATCTAAAGAAAACAAGGAAGAACTGAAAACAAAAAGACAAGAAGTTAGTCGATGGGGATGTAGTTTTGGGGAGGGGGGAGGTAATGCCATGTGTTCCTTCTTTTTGTTGGGTTTTATATCTAAATTCACAGTTGATGTGTCTGATGAAGGGGAAAAAAAGAAATAAATGAAAAGGAAAAAAAGAAATGAAATGAAATTAGCATAAAACAAAATATTTAATTATGTTATTTTTAACAAGAAAATTATTTAATTGAAAAATTTTCAATTTCAATGAATTTTAATTATATTCATATTTATTCATTATGTATATTTAATCAATTAAAATTTATTTTCAAAAATTTTCTCAATAACAAAAAATTTTATTTTTATAATTTTAATTTTAATTATTCTCTAACAATTATCATATTGTAATATGTATTATTCAATAAAGTTCATATATTTTTTAGTCATTTTATATTTAAACTTACTTTTTTATTAGTCATCTAAATAAGTTTCAACTTGTCAAACTAATTTTTTTTATAAACGTCAATGTAAACATAAATTATATTATACTAATTGAATTTTACCTCAACTCATGTTTGCAAAAATAAGATGAAATAAAAATTAATTTTGCTATTACTAATCTAAACACACTCTTAGCCAATAGCCACTAAAATTAAAAAATAATCTAAGTAATGAAGAGAGCATACTGTCCCAAAGTAGGGTCGCATGCCAATTCCACAGGGAGCTGTCCTTTGCTTTCTAACAGTGGCTTCTTCAGATATGGAAAATTGTACTTGTGGTGAGAACCTCTTGCTTTAATTCTTTGTTTTTTTCCCTCCTTTGGTTGGCCTTGATCTTGCTTTAATTCATACAAGGTTGCAATGTTGAAAAATATATAATTTTACTTTACTGTTGAAAATGTTTCAAATTATCTCTCATAAAAACGGGGCAAATAAGTATCTCTGGTGCATTCATATGAAAATTGAGAAAGAGGTGATATATAAAAAGCGCAATGTACCAAAGCTTCATTATTACGTTGTTTATACTGTATTTCTTTGTTTCCTTGTAAGAAAGAATTATAAAATCCCCATCCCAAGTAATAAGTTTAGAGAAGTATAATACAGATCGAAACCAAAAAAAAAAAAAAAAACCGGGGGGGGGGGGACAAAGAGAACTATCGTTTCAGTCTTTTATTACAGGGAGAGAATTAGAACAAAAGAGAGAAAAATATTTAGTGAAGAGGGATCATAAAAATTGTAATTATTTTAAAAGACTTTATATTAAAATATAATTTTAGAAGGATTAAATTATCCATAATTAATCTTCATATATTTTCTCATACGATATCTACGGTTAATGAGTTCACGTATTTTTTACTAGCTTGCACTCTACTTCACACAAAATTAAAAGAAATCCTTGGAACTTATTGATGACAAAAGCCTTGCCCTTTACGCATTTGTGACTTCTCGTAATCTAATTCTTTGGCAATAACACCTGGTGCTAGAATATGTTGTAGGGGACAACGTAGATACTTGTTCTTGAATTTTTTGCGTCTCTCTCATTGTCTGTTAGTGATTACTTTCGAACATATTTGACTTGGGTTTGTTTGCGTTACCCACCATTAGTTTATTGCTTTGTTAAGAAATAAGCAATAAGAATTAGTTTTCCTCGATCTACTACAATTGTAAGTAATGTGTTATTCATTAAAGATTCTGGCATGTTTTGTGGACATTGATTAATACTCCTCCGATCCTTATTATAAGACCCTATTTGACTTTTTATTTGGTCTTAATTATAAGACCCCAATCCATTTTGTCTCTTATATTTATACATTTTTTTCAAGATAATCCTTCTAATAATAATAGTTTTAACCAATATACTTAATTATCAAAGATATTTTAGGAATGACAACACTTATTTATTATAAATAACCAACTTAACTTACTTCCTTAATCACCTCAAATAAGTCAATTGGGTCTTATAATTAGGATCGGAGGAGTATATGAGTTTTAGTGACTTCTCTACATTGTATGGCTATTTTAGAATACTCTTAACTTTCTGAAAAATTAGGGGGGGGGGACAAACTACTACCTCCGGTCTTAATTATAAAAGCCAATTGACTAATTTGAGGAGATTAAGAAAATAAGTTGAGTTAGTTATTTGTCGTAAATAGGTGTTGTATTTCTTAAAATATCCTTGCTAATCAAGTGTATTGACTATAACTCTAATTATTAGAAGGGCTACTTTAGAAGAAAAAATGTATAAATATGAGAGACAAAATGGATTATGATATTATATTTAGGATTAAAATAAAAATCAAACAGGGTCTTATATTAAAGATAGAAGGTAGTACATTAGTTTGAAATTGAGTGCAAAAGCCATTAAATGAAAACATGAGCGGAACAATCAATCACGAAGGAAACGAAGGGTAGACAGGGGTAATTTGGTGTTTTAAAATTTATATTTTAACATTTGCTCCCTTTAAATAATTCTAATTTTTATGATCTTTTTACTAAATATTTTTTCCTGCAAGTCATCTATTCTAATTCTCCTTTTAATTCGTCTATACGATGTTTAATTATTTTTTTTAAATTTTACTCTTATTAATTATGGTTGGAAAGTGGAAAAGAAAAGATAGAGAGAAAAATGATTTATAAATCCAGAGGCAACAGAGATAAAAGTACAGTGAAGACAATGGTCACTGTATCGTGGTCAATCCTCATAATGAATAACACGCAAACTTCAATTGCTTAACTTTATACTCCTCCAGTCCTAATTATAAGACTCAATTGACTTATTTGAGGAGATTAAGGAAGTAAGTTAAGTTGGTTATTTATAATAAATAAGTGTTGTCATTCCTAAAATATCCTTGCTAATTAAGTATATTGGCTAAAACTATCATTATTAGAAGGATTATCTTGGAAAAAAATACATAAATATAAGAGATAAAATGGATTGGGGTCTTATAATTAGGACCAAATAAAAAGTCAAATGGGGTCTTATAATAAGGACTGGAGGAGTAGCATTGATTATGCCTAATCATTACTTATCCGTCCAATTACGCCTCCCATTCCCTGGCCTTTCCTCTCAAGTCTTTTGAACACATCGGTGCATTAAGACTGATGGATTTTAGGGGTTTGTTTCAGAGTCTTGTTTCTAGCATAATCAGCCAAACCTCGAAGTTTCAAAATGCTATCCGTTTCTAAACGCCCTTTCTCAATTCCTGTGCGCCTGACGCGCCCCGCCGCCCCCACTTTAACCTTTATTTTGAATCACAAAAATCACATTCAAATGCGCAAACCTTTTTTTTTTTTTTTGGGGAAAAATAGCTTAAGTATTGTTTGAGTACTAATATTTTGTAGAAAAATCATTACAAATAGTGATAATACTATGTATTGTTTGTTTTTTAAAAAAAATCCAAAACATTGAAATTTTTCTTAAAATATTTTTATTAATCATGCTATGCAATCAAGGTTTAAAAACTATAATGAATTTAATCGATTTATTCTCAATATTGTGGGCGCCTACCAGCGAGTTTTGATCTGATGAATGCTGCCCCCGTCTCGGATTATTCTTTTGAAAAATCTCAATTTTTTTACCCTAGTTTAGTTGGGCCAGACAAAAAATTTCGAAATTTACCCAAGTTTGCGGCCTATTGTTAACCTGTCGGGGCGCAGTACGCACCCGGTTTCGTTTAGCCGCAACCAAATTCGATTTCAAAAACTTTTTAAAATATATATTTAAAAACACCAAATTTCCCCTCCATTTTCTGGCTCTCCCTTGTCTTCTGTGCTGTTCGTCTCCGTCTCCGCCCCTCTCCTCCAGAGCTCAGGCCTCAAGCTCCATTTACTTCAGCTTCTCACTTCTCACCTTCACCGTTTTCCAATCCTGAAGCTTCATTTTGCCGATGAGTACTGTGAAAAGATGATCCCCGACGCCGGAAATTTCTCCGTCTCCACTTCTTGATTTCTTGTTTTTATACCACAGCGGAGTAGTTCTGCGTTTTCTCGAGCTGAAGAATTCGAAGAATGCCGACGGATAGATCAAAATCAGAGAAGCGCCACGGTGCGAAGCAGCTCCGGCGGGACCCTCGTGAGGTTCTCGGCGTCTCACGAAACTCCACAGATCAAGACATTAAAACTGCTTACCGGAAACTGGCACTCAAGTATGTTTAAATGTTTCTTCAACTGTGAGGTTTATTCTTGCGCCTGAAGTAAGCTCTGCAGCTTTTAGAAAACTACCCCGCCGTTCATTGTGGGGCCTGGAATTTTTTGAGAATGCATCTCTTTGGATATTTGGGATTCATAGGCGGGGTAATCCCTTTTCTAGGATTCAAAAGGGAAGATATATTAAAGACGCACAATGCCATACAAATGCTAGAATATTCATCAAAGCTCCTTTCCATTTAACTCCTAGATTTTAATTAATTTCAAGGTGTCATGAGCTAAAAATGTCCGTAGTTCTTTGAGATGACTGGAATATAGTGAACATATCTTAAATTTTTGCTGAGTGAAAACAAGTAGGGCTAAAATAGGAGCAACTATGCTTTTGTGACATTCATTTGAATATACATTTTTTTTAATTTATTGCTAAAATAGTGACGTAGTAGAATAAAATTAAAATGAGGTTTATTCCTTTTGCAGATATCATCCTGACAAGAATGCTAATGATCCTAAAGCAGCGGATTTGTTCAAAGAGGCCACCTTTGCATATAATATCTTGTCAGACCCTGAAAAACGCCATCAGTATGACTCTTATGGTCTTGAGGTGATTAAAATTGTGTTTGGGCATCAACCATTAAGACATCATGGCGGTCATGAGCTTTGCCAGATTTATATTTTTTTCATCCATCTTTAAGATCCCCATACATCATTTTTTGTTTAGCTTTGACATGAAATGCCGGTGATGTAATCTCATGGTTTGGTGCAGGCTGTTGAATCAGATAACCAAGATTTGGAGTTGGATCTTTCGAGTTTAGGTGCTGTGAATACAATATTTGCAGCACTTTTTAGGTGAGAAAAAATATTCTCTGCCCATTCATTGTGTTGTTTCTCTAGTTTAGCTCCAAGGAGCAATTTCTTTGTCTTGAATGCTCCCCATCCCTGCTGTTTTTACCACATTTTCATCCTTAGTTATCTTCATACATGTCAGTAAACTTGGTGTGCCAATTAAGACAACTGTATCAGCAACTGTTTTGGAAGAAGCGCTTAATGGGGCAGTGATCATTCATTCACTTCCTCTTGGGCTGCCTATATCTAAAAGGGTGACCTATTTTCTCATTTCAATTTCTTGTGGCCTTCTTAACGATTGTCTTTTATTAATTTTTTGTTGATACCATCTGATAGGTTGAGAAGCAATGTGCTCACTTTTATTCAGTTACATTATCAGAAGAAGAAGCACAGGATGGATTGGTTTGCCATGTGCAATCATCAGACAAAAGCAAGTTCAAGGTTAGGATTTTAGTCTCTGTATAATCATCTCTGTTGCTTTAAATCTGCTGATGTTAAGGCTTTAGTTATTCCACGTTGATGCTGTTTTCCCCTTCCAAACTCCATGAAGATATGTGAAATTTGTGTATATTTTAACAATACTAATATGTTTGAATTCCGCAGTTACTATATTTTGATCAAGAAGAGACTGGTGGACTAAGTCTTGCACTCCAGGTATTAAGCTTTTCCTGTGTCAGTCTGAGGGGGAGGGAAGGAGTGAAAGGTGGAATAATATGATTAATTTTCTCTTTTTCCTCAGGATTACTTGGCTTTCTAGTAATTTTTTAACTTTTTTCTTGTGTTTTTTTAAAACCTTCCAGTTTCTGAGCACTCGATGAAATTTGTTGAGGTTAATAATTGTTATTGTAGGAGGACAGTGCAAAAACAGGGAAGGTAACCTCTGCGGGAATGTATTTTCTTGGCTTTCCTGTTTATCAATTGGATCAAACCATGAATTCAGTACGTGGTTATCGTAAAAGAATACTATTCGCTTAAAATTTCCTCCCTTATGTTTTAATTACTACAATTTGATGATCGGACCATTTTGCAGACAGCTGCTGCTAAGGATCCTGATGCATCATTTTTCAGAAAGCTAGATGGGTTCCGCCCATGTGAACTAACAGAACTGAAGGCCGGTACTCATGTATTTGCCGTTTATGGTACATGAATACTTCTGAGCTTAGTGCTGATTATTATATTCCTTGATTGTAATTACGGTATTTAGGAACTGATATATGCTGTCAAAATTTCTTACAGGTGACAATTTTTTCAAAAGTGCAAGCTACACTATAGAAGCTTCATGTGCTGCGCCTTTTAGTCAAGAGAAAGAAAGTCTCAGAAGTGTAGAAGCCCAAATTTTATCTAAAAGGGCGGACCTAACGAAGTTTGAGTCCGAATACCGAGAGGTAAGCACTTGGACGCAAGCAGGGTATATGGTTGTAATTACATTTCATCAGATTTCACGTTTCTCATTAAATCTTGATAGGTTCTGGCACAATTTACAGAGATGACAAGTAGATATACACAAGAAATGCAAGCGGTAGGTTTTGTCTTTGATAAGATTAGGGTTTCCGCTCAACTTATCTTTCCTTTTCCTTTCTGTTGGATGGAATCCACTGAACTTTTGTTTGTTCTTCATTCTCGGTGAAGATTGATGAGCTACTTAAGCAGAGGAATGAAATACGTTCATCATATACTGTTGCTCCATTAAAACGAAGTACGACGAAGAGGAGTAAAAGTTCTTCCAAGGAGGAGCGAGAAGATGGCCAAGCAAGAGAGAAGAGATATACAAGGGAGCGACGGAGGAGAAAGAAATGGTATAACATCCACTTAAAAGCTGATAAGAGAAAAGCTTGCTAGGCATAAACAAATTCTTTTATCACCCCATGTTAGGACCTAGTACGGAATTATTATGGTCGAAATATGTACTAATGGGAAAGAGAAACTATAGTCAGGTCGTCTGCATTCTTCTTTTTATTGGCATCTTTGATAGGTAAGAAGGAGGATCTGCCAAAGCAACGGTTAGCTGCTGGGAGACTGTGTCCTTGAGGGCTCCATAGCTCAGGGGTGACATCTCACTGTTTCTGTAAAATTCTTTCTAGTCTGTTAGCTCATCTTCAGCATTTTATCGTTGTTAATGGTTCCATTAAGTTAGGAATAGAAACATGTTTGGCTTTATGTTAGTTTGATTTCTAATGTGAAACCAAACACCTCATGGTTCATTAACCCTATTTCCCCCACCCATCCTCTGCCATAAATGGTCTAGCCTCAATGTTTCTTCCTCAAGTATGACTTAATTATTTATGAATTTAATGAAAGGATGGGAAGTAGTCCTTGCATTATATACTATTTTACTAGGAAATCGAAGTAAGGGGATGATTGGGTTACGCTAAAAGTGTTTTTCAAAAGTACTTTTACATATTTACTTTATATGCTGTAAAAGCATTTTTAAAATTATGATTTTGCTTCTATCCAAATACCCTCTAAGTTTAATGAGATAAAATTATTTATGAAGTATTGTTAACTATAATTAATATTATAGTTAAGTAACAGAGTCATCCATAAGGGTGATTATAATAATATTTAAGCCAAAATCCCACCAATATTACCGCTTTTGATCCCTTGATTTATTGTCTCATAAAAGGCCTCTATAGTTGAATTGATTAAGTAGAACTTGTAATCATATTTTTTGTGATGTGCATTTCAAATAAAAGCAAGTATGTAATTCAAGTTAACAGCACACTCATCATAATTTTGTCAATACAGGCACAGTGCTAGTCCGTAATGCAGAATTTAATTGCATGTTTATCTTACTATTTTTTCCCCAAAAAAAAAAAATCAGAATAGGCGTAGAAGGTTACTTGTGCAAATAGATTACCAGGAGTTCCTAATTCTTAACAAGATAAAAGCCACACAACTCTTTTTTATACCAAAATTTTAATATAAATCTTTGTGAAGTTACATATTGGCCATCCGAATACACGTTATTAAAAAAAAAATTCATTAAATAATGTAAAAAATTGGCACAATTTTTTGGACCAACTTATATCAATAGGGCCAAGTTCCATCCGAGCAAAACTGTTAGTATAGGGCGATTAGATTTTTCTCATGGGGTTAATTTGCAACCCCATAACAAAGTATCAAAAGTCTATTCTCGACCCCTAGAAAACATTGCAAGAAAATAATCACTTGACATATATCAAACCCAACTCACTGTCTTTTGGCGTTTTGATTTTGAAGGATTTGATCAACTAAATTAGCTCATAAAAATGAACTTAACTATCTTTCATGTCTGTGTGTATGATTTGGTATCAGACCATTAACAATCAGAATATCTGCATGTAGAGAGAGAGAGAGAGAGAGAGTAAACAAATAAGAATGTATCAACATCACAAAACACTGATCCACAGCAGAGTATGAATACATCCAATAACACACAAAAGTACAGAACGTAGACAGAACCCAGTATTATTCAAAAGCATGCATGATGAAGAATATAATGGAGGATCTGTCGAGAGGCAAATTAAATTAAAAGTTCCATAAAGAATCAACACGAGGAGACCTAGATTCTGTCTCTCACAAACAAAAGCGAGAGCACAAAAGGAACAAATCCGGCAATCATGGGATAAGTAAAGCTCCTCGACGACGAACCAGACGGTGGTTCTGGTTGAGGAGACGGAGCACCATGGTCATGACCTTCATGAGCAGCAACCACTGCAACCAAAACGATGAAGTAAGCTGCGAGCACTGTGAATTTTACCAGTGAAGACGACGATGAAGCCATATTTGTTTGAGTGATTATATGTATCTCCGATCGATTATGGTGCTTGGTCTGGCCTGAATTACAAGTAGAAAACTATACACTATATGTGCGTGTGTATATATAGTTGTGAAGGGTATATACGTTTCTGTAACATGGCCATTAGCTGGCACGAATATGTACTATATTAATTGTGTTGTACTATATATTTGTGTACTGACAAGTGATAATTAATTATAGTTAATGTACATTTCATGTATTTTTAAAATGAGAATAATACAGAACACTTGCGTGTTAAAGAACACCAAGAGTTGTGGGCTTGTGCCTCAAAAATAAAACCAAGAGTTAATGGCTTCTAAGAATAATAAAGGGAGCATTTTCTTCATATTTATAAATTTACTTCATTAAAGTTGGGTTAAATTTTAGCTGAAAGGGGCAATTATTTTTTTACCAAAGGCTGAAGGGAAGACCAATCATCTAACGCAGATATAGTGCTCCAAAATAGGCTAAATGTTCTCCTTATATACCCTCACATGTGAATTTATTCGATGTGTGGACTCAATCTTCCCTGCTATGCCAATTATTACTACGATTTGTATTTTGTAATGATTTGATTTGTTCTCTCTTATGGTTGATAATGACATTTATTCTGAATGATGCTTTTTAATTTCCCTTGTATCGAATCTTATGTATGACGATAGATAATAAAAATGATGCCTGCTGGTTATTGTAAGTCAACTTTCATTTTTGTGAAGATAAATTATGATATGATCGATGGATTATGATTTATAGATACAGAAATGTCAACATGTGTGTGTGTGTGTGTGTGTGTTCAAATTCATGGGAAGAAGATGATTTTTTTTTTTGGTTGGAGGGGGTTGCATTTTCTTCTTTCTCGCGTGATTAAAATACCTAAAATCATATGTTTGGTCAATGATGAATATGATAGTACACGTAAGGCAAATTAATTGCTCGAAGTATTTTTCAACTCATTCAGTGTGATATTTTAGGGAATTGATTCCTCTAATTTAAAGCCGACCTTAATTTTAAAAAACGAGGTCAATGCTCTTGCAATCCATTTTTATCACAGCTGCGGCCTCTAATTATACATATATTCATTAACTTACAAAGTTGATTGGAGTTGAAAGCCGCAGCACAACTAAAAAATATTCGAAAGATCCATTCAAAAAATGAAACGATAATGTTTTGGTCAAATGATTTTAAAATGTGTGTATATACATATTCTCCAGCAAATGCTCTGCTTAATTATATAGCATTGTTTGATTTTATACGTTATTGATCCTTTTATTGATCTAATTAAATGATAGATGTTGATATTAAAATACACAAAACATTTCTGGTCAATGTATCCAACAACCCCAAATGTGCAGGTTTGGATATAATTAAGTGGACTTTGATCAATTCCTAGCAATTACACAATTACAAGTTGTAATGGGGAAAAAGAATAAGAGGATTCGTATTGGCCATTAATCCCTTCTTGTTAACGTAATTAACCCTCCTTTTACCTTGTCAAAGTGATTAACTAGATAATTATTAGGTTAGAGTTTTAACTCTTTGTATAGTATTAATTATTAGGGTAATACAATTTTTGATCCTTCAAATTTGCTCTCATTTTGGTTTTGATCCCTCAAATTTCAAATCATAGGTTTTGGTTCTCAAGTTTTTTTTCATTTAAAATGTTGGTCTCCATGATCCAATAAAAATTTAAACAATTTTACGTCTTAAAGGACCAAAACCTATAACTTAAAATGTGAGACAAAAATCAAAATGAAGGCAGACTTGAGGAACCAAAATTATATTAACTTTTTTTTATTGTCCAGAGTATCCTTCTATCTGAATGGTAAGAGATTAATCTCTCGCTCGGGGTACTGTTAGGCGCCGTAACGGTGACCCCTTGAACAATGTTTTTTTTTCATACACACCATCCAAAAGATCAAACCCAGGATGTGACACTTAGGGTGTCCAAGTTCCTTTCACTTAGACCAACACTTGTTGGTAACCCTAAATTATTTTGTTTTATAATCATAATGCTCAATGATGAGCGTATTGAAATTGATAAAAAAAAAAGAAACCATGGTGTGCGCCCACAAACAAGGGACTCCATGGCCCAATGGATAAGGCGCTGGTCTACGGAACCAGAGATTCTGGGTTCGATCCCCAGTGGAGTCGCCTGTTCCTATTTTTCTTTTCTACAATTCATTTTAAGGCCCATAAAAGGTCATTTTGGAAGTCTCGGCCCAACACCAAACGGGCTTATTAGCTGAGGAAATTGTGGTCCCCTAGGCCCTCAGGATTTGGACCTAAAATCCTGGCCCAGGTTTGAAGTTGGACTTATTAATTTCGCTTGATTTATCACCATCATTATTATATTCGTATCTGTTCCCAGGGCTCCTGATCTATACATTAATTAAATGGCTTAGGCCAAATATTGATTTGATCAGAGGTTTAATCCACTTTGATCCGGGGCAATTTTTTCACTCATGTCTCAACCTAGTTTAATTGATTTAGTTTAAAATTCAATGGCAAAAAGAAGATATGGTTTAAAATTAAAATAAACGATAATTTTTTGCCATCAAAATAAAAGATAAATTGAATCAATCATCAATCATTATATAATTTTGGGAAAACTAATACGGAAGTTCTCGTAGTTTTAAGGGGTTTTGAATTAAGTCCTTATGTGTTTTTTCTTTTTAATTCCATCCTTATTGTTTTTTCCCCTTATATGTGCCTGTCCTTCTATCACTGAAGCATATATACGCGGTTAGTTTGAGTTGACTGGGAGTGATGTGGCTATCCGACTACGCACTCGATAGCATGACAAGGAAAGAATGAGAATGACTGAGATGGCAGAAGAAAGAGAGCCAAGGGAACATTATTACCGGGAATTTACAAGACAGAAGAAGCTCATGAACCTCCAATTTCACAGGCTGCATAAAAGCTCCCTGTCATCAACCTGGTCTTGCTTATTTAGAAAGATGATCCTGTGAGAGGAGGCGAATGAAACTGGGCTTGGTTTCTTCCTTTCTTCTCTCATCCAAACTGCACCCATAAAAGATGGGATGTGGGGAATTTTCACGAGCATACATCAATTATAATAATGTACTGTATAGTTTAATGAAGGGGAAAGATGGTATGCGGGGATGTGAGTTTGTGGGGGTTTTTCTTTTGTTTTTTGTTTTTTGGGAGGGGGGGAAGGAGAGCAAGGGGAGTGGCGAGTGGGGATAGAGAAGAGAGCATGGGAAAGGAAATTAATGTTTTGCTTGGTTAGGGAGAAAAGTTGAGAGGAAAGAAAATAAGAGGAGAGAAAATAGAATGAAGAAGAAAAAACTAGAGGGAAGTTGTTATCATCCCTCTTGTTTGGATGGATGAGAGAAAATAGGAAAAAAAAAAATTAACAAATATTTAGATGACTAAAATGTCCTTATCAAAATCTATCATATTTAAAATTAAATTAAATTAAATATTGCTATAGAAAAATTATACTAACATTAGCATCATCAAATAATTTAAAATCAAGTTATTTGGTTTGTATATATTTTCATATTATTATGTTTTAAAACCAAATTATTTAATAAAAATATTGTTTTGAGGTAAAAAATAAAAAGTGAATAATTTTTTAAATATAATAAAAGAAAATAAATATAGAGAGGAATGGAGAGGAGGGATAATCATGGAAATCATTTTTTCCTTCCCAAATCTCTCCAGATATGGAGAAAAATATGGCATGGAGTCTATCTTATTTTCTCCTCTATTTTTCTTTTCTTCCATATTTTTTTCTCTATCCAAACAAGAGAAAACTTATTTTTTCTCATGTTTTTCTTTCTAGTTTTTTCTTCTCCTTGCTTTTCTCTCAGTCCGAGCAAAAGGGGAAGGAAGCTTTTTATTTTTTGCAGACTCTCGTTCTTCCACAGTCAATCTTTTCTTCTTTCCATGTCAGTAACTGGTCAGTTAGATCATTCCTATCTAACCTAAACTAACGGCACAACTAACGGAAAAAAGGGGGGCACAGATAACAACAGATAACAGAGCGAAAAGAAGGATGAAATAAAAAGAAAAAAAAATTATGAGAACCTTATTTCAAACTGCATGAAATTACAAGGACTGCCATGCTAATTTTCCCCATAATTTTCATAGGGGAACAATGACATGTGAATGGTGGCAGGATTTTGTTGAATATGACCTACTTTTGAGGGGCCTGCTTTGTTTATTTATATGTCAGATTTTTAAATATTTATTTTTGGTAATTATATGTCATGTCTGTGAAAAACCACAATAATTAGCGGCCAAAACGCACAGGTCAGCATCTTGGATGAAATCACCTTGGGTTAAAATTCCATTGGACTAGTGATCTAATTAACCCGATTTGACAGTGGCCAAATTTTGGAACTCGATATCCCAACCCAATTTAATTAAATTAAGCCGAAAGTCAAACTCAATGAAACGAATGGGTCACATGAATCATTATAGCTTTTATATTTTAGATTAACTGTGAAACAACTTTTTTGAAAAAGATACAAATTTATTTATTTATTTTTAAAGACATACATTTGTTCTCTCTTTATTGTCGCGGTCGTGAAGTTTACAGCAATGAAGATGAAGTGACATGAATCAATCAGGTCGACCTCTGCTGCCATCTTTCTAGAGCCGGGAATCAGAGCCGACCCGGCCCTCCAGGACCGGCCCTTCAGGGCTGACGGGCTTAAAAGGGCCGGCCCTTCAGGGCTGGAATTTTAAAAATATCCCAATTTGCTAGACCCGGCCCTTAAGCTATAGGACCAGGGCTGGCCCGCGGGCTTTTGGCCCGTTTAAGAAAAAATACTATTTTTTATATTTATCATATTTTTTATAAAAATAAATCAATGAAATTATTAATAAAAGACATAAATATGAATAAAATTAAGTCACATATAAAATATCATCATATATAAATATTCATCAATATCTAAGAACATCTAAAATATTCATTAACAAGATAACAACATCTAAAGTTTTATCTATAATGCAATTGTGCAATAAATAAACACTATTATTAATCTTTTGAAACTTCATCATCACTATAATTAATTACTTTTCTTCATAAGTATACTTTTCTTTCGTAACAAAAATATCAAGTTTTTCTTCTTTATAAGAATTTTATTTTTAAATTTTGCAATCTAACTATTATTTTACTTTAATATGAGAAACATTGCTGTTGAAACTCATGAATTTCTAATTCAAATTATAGAATCACAAGTTATATAAGTATAAAAATATTCTATTATCAAATATATATATAGTTTAAAAATATCAACGCATATAATATAAATCAAATCATTATTAAAGTCCAAATTAACCTATTTTTTAAAAATTTAATTGGATAAATTATTATCTAAAACTAAATTTACTTTTAAAATGATAATAATAACTAAATATTTGAAATATTATTAACAATGTAAAAAATTAATAACATTAATATTATATAAAAAATTTTTAAAAAAAATATAAAAGGGCTTAAAAGGGCCAGCCCTTTAAGCCCTCGGCCCTCCAGGGCCAGCCCTCCAGGGTTTATGTTTCATTTTAAGAGAAAAATATCAAGCCCGGCCCTCATAATTTCAGGGCCTAAAAGGGCCGGCCCGACGGGCTCGGCCCGTTTTCCCGGCTCTACATCTTTCCCATGAAATTTGCAACATCTGGTCCATCAGTTACTATTAAAAGGAAAAAAACAACAACATTATAATATATGGTGGTAGTGGTATATTACTATATTACATTATAAAGAAATTTCCATAACAAACACAACTTTGGATTCATTTGCCCATACCGAAACTTATCAATCAGGCTTCGGATTGATTTATCCCAAGAAGCTATTGGCTCAACCACACAAATCTCTCCCATATGCTTTTATTGTTCCTTATAATTTATATTATCTTTGAACCACTGCTTTCCTTTATACAATGGATATCAGTACTTGACATATTAGCCACCACTCCAGAAAGAATAGCATCCAAATCAAATTAAACAAGCATCAATCCTATATCTTTCCATCAATCTTAAGAGGCAATTCTATGTCCGTTGAACACTTTTTATTCCTTTTAATGCTAGTTAGGAGTTAGTTATTTAGTTCTAAATATCATCTCTCAATTCATTTTGTCTTTTATATTCAACATATTTTTTTACACTAATATATCTAGCTCATAAATTAATATATAATATAATGTTATATATAATATATTTTAGTCGTTCTTTCGTTAAGGATAGTTTCATATCCACATCTTCTCAATCATTGGAGTAGAATGATTAGATTCAAGTTTGAATTTGAATTTGAATTCCAACCTCAGGAAGTAAATCCCAGCAAATAATTAGAAATGATTCGGACAGGATAGGGAAATTTTCCGTTTTGGTCCTTCTATGCTGTGAATTTTTTCAGAAGAGTCGTAGTCGTACATTTTTCTTGTTTTATGCTTGTCATTCATATCGGGCATCTCTTCGTGCTCATGCCATGGGAAGAAGCCGTTGGCCATGTGGCGTGTGTTAGGAACGATGATGAATATAATTGTGTAGATTGCTTAATTAGCATTTTAAATCTGTTCCTCCCCCCCCCTGCCCTCTAGGGGTATAGTGTATGGATTTCTCAATCTATTAATTGTTAGCATTCAACATACATAAGCAATATTAGTTCCAATCTTTAATATAAAATCTGTTGAACTAATTTACATAGATTAAAAAACTTGTTGAATTAGTTATTTATTAAAAATATATATTAATTTTTTTAAAATACACTCTTAAATCATTTACATTAAAACATACCACTTCTTGATGCAAACTCTTTTAACATGTGTAAATAAAAAAGAAAAATGATAGGTATGGGACACAAAATAAATATTTAGAACAAAGTGTAACGCCAGCAAATTTTTATGCTAAGAAATGGAGGCAATATGGTAAAAGCAAAAAATGTTAATCATGAAACACGATCAACCCCTTCTTAATGCCAAAACAAAATAATAGATACAATATGTTTGAAATCCCAACGAACATTGGCAAAAAAACAAAAGGTGGAGTAGAGTATTTTGAAGCCTAAGGCATAAGCCTAGAATACTTTGTTCGTTATTAAGTATGGGGAAAAACACAAAACCTAAGGGCCTTATGAATGCAATGTAATGCAATGCAATCTATAATGCATGCAATCTTAATTTTCATGTTTTTGTTTGGTATAATATTAAAAGGATGAGAGACGACATTAATTTTTTAATTAATTTAAATATAAATAATTGTGAAAAGACAAAAATGCCATTAAAGGAAACTTCCTCCCCTCTACCGCCTCCTCTATCCTATTGCCGATGAATCAGAGTTGCAGCGACAACACAAATCACAAAATTAGGCAAACATCAAAATTCACAAAATGAAATCAATAAATTGATGTCTTAGTGGCGTGAAACCAATTACTATTGTCCAAGTCTTAATTATCAAAATCGATAAGCAGCATTGGATGGAACTTGAGATCTAGAACTTGAATACATGAACTTGTTGTGGGGTAAAAAACAGAATCTCCGAATTGCTGAATGGATGAACCTAAACCGTGAAGTAGCGACAGCCAATGAAACGCTAATTAAAATCTATGGAGATAAAAGTGTTTAGGATGGACGGAAGAATCAAAATCCAGTAAATGTTTCTTCAATCGATAACACGCCTGCTCGATGAATAGAAGACCATTGATGAAAATGAAGGAGTCGAAGAAAGAAGTGTTGCCAGGCCAGTGGCGGTGAAGAGATGTCGGCGAAAATAATCCTAGGGCAATTGTTGTCTTTTCATATGGGTTATAAAGGACAAAATTGACATTTTATAATGGATTACAGGTATGTAATAAGTATTCATATGGGGACCCCTATGAATAGATATTACCAACAAATGTGTAATTACTCTTTGCCAGTGTAATCTTATTTACCATTAACAAGACCAACCAAACATGTCATTTATGGTAATGTAATAAGAATTACCATTACATACCTGCAATGGAGTTGAAACTAACAGGACCTAAGGCGCTGTTGGCCAAGGAAAAAAGATACAAATCATTGGGGGATTGATTATAATATAAAAAAATTAGTCTCTTACAGTGTCACGAATAAAAAAAATTAGTCTATCATAACATAACCAATAAGGTTTAAATAAGAGAAGTGAACACATGACACATGAGACATGACAATTGGATATAGGAACGCGCATTATTAGCCTCTAACTTCATTTTTCAAACAAAAAATTAGGGTAAAAATAAAATGAGCCGCTCATAGTGGGCGGGCTCAGCACTTGGGAATAAAGTCAGGGAACGACAGAATATTCACTATTTTTTGCGATAATCTCTCAGGCAGCCGGCGGTGTTCACTTTAAACATTAAAAAGTCATGAAGGCCTATATTTACAGACAACACTACCAAAATAATAATGGTAAAATTAAGAGTTAATATTATTATTGGGGCTTACAATTTGATTAAATTTTAATTTTGGTCCCCCTGGTTTTAAAACTATTAGTTTTTATCCCTATAATCTTATAAGAATTAAACTACCAGTTTAAGTATAGAGATTGAAAGTCAAAATTATTAAAAGTATAAAGACTATTCATTAAACTTGGACCAAATATTTATGAAATTGAAGGGACTGAATCGAAACATAAGAACTAAAAATAGTATTGACCTAAAATTAAATTATATCCTCTGCTAGTCCTTAAAAATAAATAATAAATACACTTAAATTTTTAACTTTATATCGATAAATCTGAGATTGTCAAACTCACGAGTTTAAACAAACTCATGATAATGATATAAACTCGGATCGTAAACTCGAAAGAGTTTATTTTATTAATAAAATAATATTAAAAAGGGAAAGCAACCCTTTCCGATTGAGTAGCTTCTGGAGTATGACTGAAGGGCACGCACGATCAGATTAACATTTTAATATTAACCATCTCTCCCCCTCATAAAGGAAACAGATCCGCCGCCGCCGCCGCCCACAACTCGGTGGCACTTGCGCGCACACATGCAGAATGGCCTAATCACTTCCACTAATTAATCTTAATTTATAAGAAAACAGCTTACAATTAACTGTAACTTACTACTATAGTGATTCACTTTTTAACAATCACGCATGCACACAGCTCACAATTTCAAAACGAATGGGTCACATGAATCAGTATAGCTTTTATATTTTAGATTAATTGTGAAACAATTTTTTTAAAAAAGATACAAATTCATTTATTTATTTTCAAAGACATACATTTGTTCTCTCTTTATTGTTGCGTTCGTGAAGTTTAAAGCAAAGAAGTGACATGAAATCAACCAGGTCGACCTCTGCTGCCATCTTCCATGAAATTTGCAACATCTGGTCCATCACTTACTATTAAAAGGAAAAAAAAACAACAACATTACAATATACGGTGGTGGTATATTACTATTTTACATTATAAAGAAATTTCCATAGCAAACACAACTTTGGATTCATTTGGCCATACCGAAACTCATCAATCAGGCTTCGGATTGATTTATCCCAAGAAGCTATTGGCTCAACCACACAAACCTCTCCTATATGCTTTTATTGTTCTTTATAATTTATATTATCTTTGAGCCACTGCTTTCGTTTACCGAGTTGTGATTTTACACAACACGAAATCCCTCCATACAATTGATATCAGTATTTGACATGTTAGTCACCACTCGAGAAAGAATAGCATCCAAATCAAATTAAACAAGCATCAATCTTATATCTTTCCATCAATCTTAAAGAGGCAATTCTATGCCCGTTGAACACTTTTTATTCTTTTTAATGTTAGTTAGGAGTTAGATTTAGTTCTAAATATCATATCTTAATTCATTCCGTCTCTTATATTTAATTTTTTAAAAATTAATATATCTGGCTTATAAATTGATATATAATATAATGTTATATAGAGTATATTTTAGCCGTTCTTTCTTCAAGGATAGTTCCATAACCACATCTTCTCAATCATTGTTGTTGAATGTTTAGGGTCAAGTTTGAGTTTGAATTTGAATTTGAATTTTGAAGTGCATCCCAGCTAATAATTAGAAATGATTCGATAAGATAGGGAATTTTTCCGTTTTGGTCCTTCTATGCTGTGAGTTTTTTCAGAAGAGTCGTAGCCGTACATCTTTCTTGTTTTATGGTTGCCATTCATATCGGACATCTCTTCGTGCTCATGTCATGGGAGGAAGCCGTTGGCCATGTGACGTAGGAACGATGATGAATATAATTTTGAAGATTGCTTAATTAGCATTTTAAATCTGTCCCTTTTTTTTCCCCCCCTTTTGCCCTCTATGGGTATAGCGTATGGATTTCTCAATCTATTGTTAGGATTCAACATACATAAGCAATATTAGCTCCAATCTTTAATATATAATCTATTGAAATATTTACATAGATTAAAAACTTGTTGAATTAGTTATTTATTACAAATATATATTGATTTTTTTTTTAACAAAATACACTCTTAAATCATTTACATTGAAACGGACCACCTCTTGATGCAAACTCTTTTAACATGTGTAAATAAAAAAGAAAAATGATAAGTATGGGATACAAAATAAATATTTAGAACAAAGTTTAACGCCAACAAATTTTTATGTTAAGAAATGGAGGAAATATGGTAAAAGAAAAAAATGTTTATCGTGAAACACGATCAAACCCTTCTTAATGCCAAAACAAAATAAGAGATACACTGTGTTTGAAATCCCAACGAACATTGGCAGGAAAAAAAAAAGGTGGAGTAGAGTATTTTGAAGCCTAAGGCATAAGCCTAGAATCCTTTGTTCGTTGTTAAGTATGGGGTAAAAGACAAAGGTGGATTAGAGCATTTTGAAGCCTAAGGCACCGTTGGCCAAGGAAAAAAGATACAAATCATTGAAAGATTGATTCTAATAATAATAATAAAAAAAAGTCTCTTACAGCATCACGAATAATAACAAAAAAAGTTAGTTTCTCACAACGTAATGAATAAATTTTAAATAAGAGAAGTGAACACATGAGACATGACAATTGGATATAGGAACGCGCATTATTGGCCCCTAACTTCATTTTTCAAACAAAAAATTAGGGTAAAAATAAAATGAGCCGCTCATAGTGGACGGGCTCAGCATTTGGGAATAAAGTCAGGAAACAACAGAATATTCACTATTTTTTGCGATAATCTCTCAGGCAACCGGCGGTGTTCACTTTAAACATTAAAAAGTGATGAAGGCCTATATTTATAGACAACACTGCCAAAATAATAATAGTAAAATTAAGAGTTAATATTATTATTGGTGCTTACAATTTGATTAAATTTTAATTTTGGTCTCCCTAGTTTTAAACTGTTAGTTTTCATCCCTATAATCTTATAAGAATTAAAGTACTCCTCTGGTCCTTAATATAAGACCTAATTATTGAGTTGATTTTAATCCTAAATATAAGATCTATTTATCATATTTATCAATTTTTTCTAAATTACCCCTACGGATGCTCCCTCAACCATAATCAAGTAGAACAGAAAGATGAGATATTAAGAAAGATTATTGTAGTATTTTAGAAAAAAAGTGTTACATTTCGTATAATTAACTAATTTATTTAACTTTCTTAATCTAATCAAATTAGTTAAATAGGTCTTATATTAATAACCGGAGGAGTACTAGTTTAGGTATAGAGATTGAAAGTCAAAATTATTAAAAGTATAAAGACTATTCATTAAACTTGGACCAAATATTTATGAAATTGAAGGGACTGAATCGAAATATGAGAACTCAAAAATAGTATTAACCTAAAATTAAATTATATCCTCTCCTAGTCCTTAAAAATAAATAATAAATACACATAAATTTTTAACTTTATATGGATAAATCCTATCTATCAATTACATAACTCCTTAAATTGTACTTTCGTGTGTGTATATATTTTTCTTAAATTTTGAGTTATATGCATATAAGTCCTTAAACTTTAATGTATGTATAAATAAGCAATGAATAAAACTAATAATGTGAAAGTTATCTGCATTAATGTGAGGGGTTTTAAAATTTTATTATCAAATTTCAAAGTGTAAAGTAATCAATTGTCTGCACGTAACATCTTTTTTTATTGGGAAAATTTCACTGTAGGACCGCAGAAGACAATTAATATCAAAGAGCCCCCAAAACTTTCTGAAACCTCACTGCAGGACCAAGGGACCAATTTGATATTAATTTTTAGAGTGAGATTACAATAATACCCCTCCCTTTTTATTTTATTAAAAAATAAATATTTACCGGAGTTACTGTTCCGGCCACCGGAGGTCGGAGGTCCGGCCACCGGTGCTCAGGTGGCCGCCGTCGGGGTCCGGTCACCGGTGGCCGGAACAGTAACTCCGGCGGGACCTCCGGTGGCCGGAGTTTTTTTGTTTAAAACAAAGTGGCCAATGGAGGGTTTGAACCCAGGACCCCTTGGCACATCAAAAGACTTGTAACCACCAAGCCAAGTAACCCATTCAATCATAAAATGCAAATAAAACTACATATAACAAAATAAACGCAACAGTCCAAATGTAAGTGAACAAGTGAAATTAGACGATTTACAAGTGGAATTCAGAAATTTGCAACAAAAGTTAGGCAATTTACAAATAACATAATAGAAGTCATAACCCAAAATGCAAGTGTTTAAATGCAAATGAGCAAGTAAAATTTGAAGATTTACAATAAAAGTTTATGGATTTACAACCCAAATTTGGTAAACACAAGAGAATTCACAACCCAAAATGTAAGTGTTTGAGTGTAAGTGAACAAGTGAAATTAGATGATTTACAAGTGGAATTCAGCAATTTATAACAAAAATTAGGCAATTTACAAATAACATAATGGAACTCATAATCCCAAATATAAGTGTTTAAGTGTAAATGAGCAAATAAAATTTGAAGATTTACAACAAAAGTTTATAGATTTGCAAGTGAAATTCGACAATTTCACTTGTTCATTTGCACTTAAACACTTGCATTTGGGGTTATGACTTCTATTATGTTATTTGTAAATTGTCTAATTTTTGTTGTAAATTTCTAAATTCCACTTGTAAATCGTCTAATTTTACTTGTTCACTTACACTCAAACACTTATATTTTGGGTTGTGAATTCTCTTGTGTTTACCAAATTTGGGTTGTAAATTCATAAAATTTTATTGTAAATCTTCAAATTTCACTTGCTCATTTGCACTTAAACACTTGCATTTGGGGTTATGACTTCTATTATGTTATTTGTAAATTGTCTAATTTTTGTTGTAAATTGCTGAATTACACTTGTAAATCGTCTAATTTCACTTGTTCACTTACACTCAAACACTTACATTGTGGGTTGTGAATTCTCTTGTGTTTGCCAAATTTGGGTTGTAACTCCATAAACTTTTATTGTAAATCTTCAAATTTCACTTGCTCATTTGCACTTAAACACTTGCATTTGGGGTTATGACTTCTATTATGTTATTTGTAAATTGTCTAATTTTTGTTGTAAATTGCTGAATTACACTTGTAAATCGTCTAATTTCACTTGTTCACTTACACTCAAACACTTATATTTTGGGTTGTGAATTCTCTTGTGTTTACCAAATTTGGGTTGTAAATCCATAAACTTTTATTGTAAATCTTCAAATTTCACTTGCTCATTTGCACTTAAACACTTGCATTTTGGGTTATGACTTCTATTATGTTATTTGTAAATTGCCTAACTTTTGTTGCAAATTTCTGAATTCCACTTGTAAATCGTCTAATTTCACTTGTTCACTTACATTTGGACTGTTGCGTTTATTTTGTTATATGTAGTTTTATTTGCATTTTATGATTGAATGGGTTGCTTGGCTTGGTGGTTACAAGTCTTTTGATGTGCCAAGGGGTCCTGGGTTCAAACCCTCCCTTGGCCACTTTGTTTTAAACAAAAAAACTCCGGCCACCGGAGGTCCCGTCGGAGTTACTGTTCTGGCCACCGGTGACCGGACCCCGACGGCGGCCACCTGAGCGCCGGTGGTCGGACCTTCGACCTCCGGTGGCCAGAACAGTAACTCCGGTAAATATTTATTTTTTAATAAAATAAAAAGGGAGGGGTATTATTGTAATCTCACTCTAAAAATTAATATCAGATTGGTCCCTTGGTCCTGCAGTGAGGTTTCCGAAAGTTTTGGGGGCTCTTTGAAATTATTTGCCTTCTGCGGTCCTACAGTGAAATTCCCCCTTTTTTATTTTTTGTATTTAAACAGTTACGTCATCAGCAGCTCAGTTGAATCGTGTCGGGTATGACGTCAGCAAGTTGAGGGGTTTCAGTTTCACTTCGCTTGTGTTTCGGCGGATTAGTCCAACCAAAGCAGCACTTCACTTGAAATTCTCTTTTAAAGTTAGAAACTTAGAATGCTAGAAAAAATATTTTAAAATTTTAAAATCAGTCCTATTTATTACATTTTAATAATAATTGGTAACATTTAAAAAGTAAATAATAACATATTTTTGCAGTCATTTTTACTTTAAAATTTTAAGATTTTAGATTTTTTTTTGAAATTTTTTCTTCTTTATTTAACTTCCAATACGAAAATTAAATCAGCCTAATTTAAGCAAGCATACCTATTTTTGGGGCCATTACGTTTTTGTTCTCCACATAAATTCCAACAACTACATGTATTTTATACATTGTGCATTGAAGATTGGCCAACAGTTAAGGGCATATCCGGGTTGGGTTTGACAAGTCTCATATTTCTTATTTTTAGTTTTTGACTTTTTTTCCTTTTCTCATTTGAAGCTTCTAAAACTGATTTTTTTAATATATTACTCATAATAAAAGTGTTTTCAAATATAAATAACATGGGTTAATACTACATTTAATCCTTAAAATTTGAAACAAGTGACTTTAGTTATTAAAATTTGATTTTATTCTAATCTGCCTGCTGCATCTTAGAATCTTAGTTCTTGAAACAATGATCAAAATGAAAATAAAATCAAATATCAGGAATCAAAATCATTAGTTTCAGATTTTAAGAATTAAAGCCAAGATCAGGTTAAATTTTAAGGAGCAAAACTATTGATTTCAAATTTTTTTAAAATCAAAATCAAAATAAAAAATATTAAAAATTGAAAATGATATATCTTCTTTACTTGTCACTATCCTTGATTAAAAAAATAATTTGGACAGGTTGCATGGTCCTCGCATGTTGTCAAAAAGGGAAGCAACCCTTTCCGATTGAGTAGCTTCTGGAGCATGATTGAAGGGCAGGCGCGATCAGATTAACATTTTAATATTCAACATCCTCTCCCCGTCATGGAGAAACGCGTGCGCCCACAACTAGGCTGCACTTGCGCGTACACACGCAGAGTGGCCTAATCACTTCCACTAATTATTCTTAATTTATAAGAAAACAGCTTACAATTAGCTTTAACTTACTACTAGCTGAAGATAGTGATTCACCTTTCAACAATCACATATACGCGCAAGTGATCAAGTTGTATATAGTAAATCACAGTTCACATTCATTCATATATTTATATTTATAGTATGTCTCCTGTGAAATATAATTAAGTAATTAACAAATCACATGATTTAACAGGACTCCTCAAAATAAATCATGCTATTTGCTAACAAAATTGACCTAGTTAACTCATAGAGTTGTGTATTTATAGCCTCCTATTAATATGAGAGTTTTGTAGGCAGACAATTTGTAAGTATTTTTATAAGTGTTTTTTGAATTTAGAGGTATATCATAATCCTTGTAAATTAAAAAAACAAAATTCATGCTATTTTATTTATTGATATAATTAGATGCCACCATCTTCGTAAAAAGGCGGGCAGATCCTCCCGTTTGCGGAGGGCCCTTTTATGATGACCTTTCCTTATTTACCTTTTGTTTCAAAAATAACAAATCCCTTGAAAGTCGAAATCATGTGGTCACAAAATTTCAGTAATTTTTATTTATTTTCATATATATTTTATTTATATTGCTACATAATTGCATAATCGTCAGTACATACTATTTCCAATTCTTAATATAAGATTTTATTTGATTTTTATTTTGATTCTAAATATAAGACCCCAATCTACTTTGTCTCTCATGTTTATACTTTTTTTTTCCCGAAATAATCCTTTTAACATTGGTAGTTGTAGCCAATATACTTGATTAGTGAGGATATTTTATGAAAGAAAACACCTATTTGTTACAAATAACTAGCTTAACTTCTTTTCTTAATCTTTTCAAATTAATCAACTAGCTTTTAATATTAAGACTGGAAGTAGTAATTTTTATAGAAAAACTAATGACTTATGAATAATATTACTTTTACTTTTTAAATATTTACTTGAACAATAATGGCAATTTACCACGAAATTGGACATCATGATGGCTGGAATCCTATAATTCAAAACTCATCAGCAAGTGCACTACGCAAATCAACGATTTAAGATACATAGGAGCTAATATTTTAATTATAATATTGTTTAAACTTTTTGTAATAAAAGAACATTTTGGTTATATTAACGTGTGACTCTAAAAACTACTTTTTTTATTTATTAAACCCAGAAAATATGGTTCTGTCAATTGAGGCTTAATCGATGGATATTAATCATCTGATTGTGATCTAACAATATTAACTTATTTGTTTTTAAAAATAAACAAAAATATTTACCTCAATTTTTCTGCCACCTCTACCTCAAAATAATTAAATCATGATTTAATAGTCAATATTTAATTTTAAGATATATATAGAGGGAGAGACAAATAAAATTAAAAGGCCAAAAAAAAAAACGCGGCATGGCCGCAGTGCAGGCCACGGACGACATTTTGCAGATGGAGACGTCGCCAGTCAGTACCGATGTCATCCGTGGGGACTGCCGACCCTCCTTCTCCCGGCATTACCCCATTTATACTTAGGCCACATTTCTTTTCTTTTGTTTTGTTTTTTAAAGTAATTACTGTATTCGATATGTTGATGTTAATAATAATATACATCAGGCAAAATATACATTACTGAATTTTATCCCAAAATATTTAATTTATAGTCATCCATATCTATATCCATACTATTTGTAAACTCTCAACAATTCAACTTATTTTAATTATTATAAAAATATACATTACTGAATTTTATCCCAAAATATTTTCATAATTTAATAAGAAGTAGTAAAAAAAAAAACATTGTATTTTTTTAATAACTTCATTAACAAAAAAAAAAAGGATTGTCAAAGTGTATTTAGGAGGAGGAGTTCCAAAAGTTCTGTTGAGCAACCAATTTTCGCCAAACTATGTTGATTTTTTTTATGAAACTATCAAAGTCATGCTAACTTTTGAAAAAAAAAATGCATTCAAATATATAAATCTCAGTTTTGACTAACTCAAAATTAAACGTGCTTGATTTTCTGCACGACGTTGCAATTTTTGGAAAACCCTATTTTGGTAGTAGTATTTTATTAAAAAAATTGAAATAAGAAGTAATACCCAAAAAAAAAAAGTCGTTGCCGGTTATAAATTAGAGGCCTCTGGAACTGACCAGTCACAGCACAAGAACAGGAGCCTAAGCTAGAGATGGTTGCGAAAAAGAGAAACGTTCATGTTGTGGTTGTTCCCTACCCAGGGCAAGGCCACATTAATCCTCTCCTTCAATTCGCTAAGAGGTTAGCCTCTAAGGGTGTCAAAGCCACCGTCGCCACCACCAAATACACCGTCAACTCCATAGTCGCTCCCAACGTCACCGTCGAGCCCATCTCTGACGGCTTCGACGAGGCCGGCTTCGCTCAAGCCAAGAACGTCGACTTGTTCCTCAACTCCTTCAGGAGCAACGGCTCCAAGACGCTTTCTCGGCTCATCGAGAAGTTCGAGCATTCCGATTTCCCCGTCACCTGCGTCGTCTACGACTCCTTCCTGCCGTGGGCTCTTGAAGTTGCCAAACGACATGGAGCATTTGGGGCCGCCTTCTTCACTAATTCAGCTGCCGTTTGCAGTATATTCTGTCGTATACACCATGGGTCCCTTCGCCTGCCGGTGAAGATGGAGGACCTACCCCTGCTCATTCCGGGTCTTCCTCCATTGAACTGTTCGGATCTTCCGAGCTTCATTAGGTTGCCTGAGAGCTACCCGGCTTACTTGGCTATGAAGTTGAGTCAGTTCTCAAACGTGGAGAAAGCTGATTGGATGTTCGCAAACACATTTCAAGCACTGGAAAGCGAGGTACGTATATATAGATCAATCTCACTCTGTAATTTCTCTGTAAATTACATTTACTTATATTTTAAAGCTTTTTTCCCCCTTGTTTATGTCAACAACGCTGACACGATCTTCTGTTTGTGCTTGAAAAGGTAGTGAAAGAACTGTATGAGATGTTTCCGGCGAAGTTGATAGGCCCAGTGGTGCCTTCTGCTTACTTAGACGGCAGAATCTCCGGCGACAAAGGGTACGGAGCGAATCTATGGAAACCACTAAGTGAGGAATGCATGAAATGGCTAGAATCAAAGCCAAGTCGCTCCGTCGTTTACATTTCGTTCGGAAGCATGGTGTCGTTAACGGCAGAGCAAACTCAAGAACTAGCACAAGGGTTGGAAGAAAGCGGCAAGAAGTTCCTCTGGGTCCTAAGAGAATCCGAACACTCCAAACTTCCCAAAGGGTTCGCAGATTCAGTGAAAGACAAGGGTCTCATAACCACATGGTGCAACCAGCTTGAACTTCTGGCCCATGAAGCTGTGGGATGTTTCGTGACCCATTGTGGATGGAACTCCACGCTGGAAGGTCTGAGCCTTGGAGTGCCCATGGTGGGGGTCCCACAGTGGGCGGACCAGTTGACAGATGCTAAATTTGTGGAGGATGTGTGGAAGGTGGGTGTGAGAGCTAAGGAAGAGGAAGGAGGGGTTGTAAGGAAACAAGAGATTATAAAGTGTGTGAAGACAGTGATGGAAGGTGAAACAAGTGAAGAGATCAGAGAGAATGCAGCAAAATGGAAGGATTTGGCTAGGGAAGCAGTGGGAGAAGGAGGAAGTTCTGATAAGAACATTGATGAGTTTGTGAAATATTTGAAAATGAGTTTATTCTGTGATCGTTAATTAAGTAGTGATTTTCTTTCTCCCTTTTGTTTATTGTGGATTTGTGGTGTTCTGCAAGTCCGCGTAATGAAAAGTGTCATATATGTGTAATAGATTGATCTGTTACAGTTGTGTGGATGAAAATCTGTTACCGGCACAGAGATATTCAGTGATTGAACGGTGTGATTTGACGTGGCGAGGTTTCTTGAAGCTAGACATTATTGTTCAACGCTGTTAGGTGTTATCCAGGTCGGACTTGTTGGGAGTAGCTGATGAGTGGGGCCTGAGTTCTCATTTTGAGTTTTGACTACGGTTGTTTTGATGTCTCTAAAAGTGTTTCTCAGAAATACTTTTTCGTAAATAGAGATAAATTTCTTTATATATTTATCTTATAGACTGTAAAATCACTTCTGAAATCATGATTTGGTTTCCATCCAAACACTCCCACACCCATGCTTCGATAAAGCTTAAGAATTGGAAATCTAGTTATTAGTTTTTTGCCTTTTGAGTCAAAATTGTCAAAATGCTCACAAGATAGGGCGAGACCCAAGAAGATTGATCTGAGTGTTTGAATGAAGTCAAGAACAAATGAGGAGAATGTTTGGGTAATTTCTTAAAAGCAATTTAATTACTAAAAAATGATACTATTTCTATTTCTAATTATAAGAACTAGTTAACTAATTTGAAAAGATTAAAAAAATAAGTTAAGTTAGTTATTTGTAATAAATAAGTGTTGTTTTTCTTAAAATATCTTTACTAATTAAGTATATTGACTAAAATTACAATTATTAGAAGGATTATCTTAAAAAAATTGTAAAAATATGAGAGATAGAGTGAATTTGGGTCTTATATTAAGAATCAAAATAAAATTCAAATGAGGTCTTATATTAAGGACTGGATATAATATAATAAGTGAATGTAATGGGGAAATACAATGGACCAGGACATATTGACTACTTGAAAGATTTTTTTTAAGTAATTAAATTGACGGTTTTTTTTTGTTATGAAAAGTTTAAGTGAGTTGGGTTTCGAAACTCACCAGAATCAGAACATGTCTCTAGGCTCAGAAAAGTGCTTATAGAGGTATTTACAGATCACCTATCAATAAGATTTTCACATCAATAGTAGGATTCAAACTCAGAAGGTTATGAGCCGACTCTTTACCAACTAGATCAATTCTTGTTGGTAATTAAATTGACGTTTTAATAATAAAATTATTTCCCTTGGACATGACGAGTCAGGACCTCAGTCATCGTTCTCTGATTAATCACTAAGGTGTGTGAATCATGTGATATGTGAATATGTATGAAGATATTATATAAAATTATATGAAAGAGTGTTATTTATTTGGATCGACGAATAAAATAAATAAAAATGGCATCGTGCGTGTGTATATGTATCCACATAATTTGAGGAATATAATTAATTTCTGCGGCCTTTTTTTTTTCCACAAAGGAACGCATCTCACCATCACATGGCGTGTTATTTTGACTATTAAGCGGCACTGCATGTAAAATGTGGGCATGTCAATAAAAATAAAAACTTTGACTTTGGAGTGTTTGGTTTAAAAAAAAAAACTTAAAATTTTTTTTTATATAAGTCGACCTAAAACTTTTACATAAAATTATTTCCAAAAAGGCTGATTCACTGTTCTCCTTGTTTACTTCTGCGTTCTGACTATCGTACTTCTGACGGACATAAAATTTGGAAAAAAGAAAAGTTTAAAGAACGTCGTTGTCGAGTCGGAAAAAAAAACATTGCGGCCCTTATTATAGGTGACTTTGCATTTTTAGGAATATTCAATGCTTTTTTTCCCTCTGAAAATGCCCTCATTTCATTTTCTAATACGTAGTAAAATGGAGAATGTCACATATACCTATCATCTTTTTAAAAATATTTTTATTAATTGTACATATTAAAAAATAGTTTCAATACAAACAATTTAAGTAGATATTTTAGATAGCTCACTTGAATAGTTTTTTAAATCCATTTAAATCGTTTAAGTAGATCTTATATTAATAATAAAATAAAATAATTAGTTTTAAAATTATGATAAAATAATTAAAAGGGATAATATTTAATTAGAGTAAGAGCTAGTATTTTCACTTTAAGAACTAATTTTTTTGTTAATTACATATATCGTTTGATTAAATGTCTGTTTCAAATATTATCAGTACTAAATATAAATATCTCCCTCGATAAAAATTCAAACATTAACTCTTCATGTTGCAGTGACACAGTTTTTTGGAGTTACGATTGAAATCTTTAAAAGTATTTATTCACACAATTCACTCAGTTCTTTATAGAAGTTTGAAAAACTGCTTTTGAATAATTCTAAGAAAAATTGGTAAAAAAAAATTTCTGGTTAAAAATTTAATTAACTAAAAAAACCTGAATTTGAGCAAGTACAACTATGATCCATGAGTACAACACATCTTCTGTTGTGTGCAACATGTCATTAATGATGTGCAACAATCGTTAATATGAAAGTCATTTGCATACAACGGAAGATATATTGCACTCACGGAATATATTTGCACGTATTCAAATTTAAATCTTTTTAGCCAATTAAATTTTTAAACAGGGATTTTTTTACCAATTTTCTTATGATCCTATCACTCTAAACAAGCTCGTATAATGACAATATGATACATTAGTTCATAAAAAAAATGAAAATAAGAATAATAATGACGTTATGGACTTGGTCTTCACTTGGGTCATATCTTGTGTCACCCAGTCGAGGTGTTCCATTTGATGTTTTCAGTTTTAAGTTTAATTTTGACAAATTGACAGGTGATATATCTTGACCTCCTTCCTAGTAATGAAATTGATCTTTGTGAGAATCCACCTTATTCATATAGTTGACCATTATATACAATATTTTTCTTGCATGCCTGCACTCAAATTCCAATAAGCAAATCAATCTTAAATTTGGTTTTTGAAATAGCGTTCGTGTTCAAATATATATTGGATTCATGCCACACATAATCTCAATACCCCGTAACGTAATTAACCTTACCTGTTTTGTTTCCTTCGTTAATGTGCATTCACTATTATTTTTAGGAATTTGACAGGAGGAATAAAATTTTCGATGAATAATAATATTGATGTCGAATGTTTTAATAATCATATAATAATAAAAGAGTTCAAAATTAAACAATAAACTACTGGTTGAACTACTGGTTGAGATGGTAAGCGGTTTCATCATCATAAGGGGGAAAACACAAATTCAAATCTTAATAGACGTATTTGTTAAAAGCACTCTAGCTTTAATGCTCTACGGCTGATAGAAATTAATCCGAAGTTTAAAATAATTTGAGGATACTCTGACTTATTCAAAAAAGGAAGGAAGGAAGGAAGGAAGAGTTCAGAATTATATTTTCATTCATAGAGCTCATCACATGATTATATTTCGGACACCAAGTTGATCGACATTAGTAACACCTATTTGCATTTTAAAAATCGATAATTATTCTATTATCAATTATGCATTTTTTAAAAAAAGGAGCAAAGCAATTCTATTAATTAGTTCAATTGATAAGAACATGGCACGCGAGAAAAGAAATGCAGACACTTTCTTTTATTAAGTGCAAAATCATTATAATTATTATCATAACCACAAAAAAAAAAACTTTCAACGTTGGTTATGGAAGACTTTTAACAAAGGTTTTAAAAAGGGACATATAAAATCAAGTGATCATATTTAAATACACATGGGTTTGTATCATTAAAATTTAAACCAAATAATTTAGAGCTGAGGAAAACACAATCGAGAAAAGGCCAATCAAGGGAAATGAAATCGGGAGCTGTGTTGTTTCGGTAGTGTTTGGAACATTATCGAGGTTTTGAACTGTTTGAAAAGGAGTTCTGATAAGAATGGAATCTGCAGTTATTAACAAAATTAAGCAATAATTTTTCCCTCCTGTGTGCTCTTCAGCAATTCCATTTACGAAAGGTTGATATCTGCGTAGTAATAAAATAATAATAATTGCTGGTAAAAAAAAAATTCTCCTCCTTTAAATTTCTGTGGATGAAATGCTTTTTTTGTACGGACCTTTACCTACATGGTTATGTGATTAGACGGGGCAAAAGTTCATTGTCAGGTGTAGGCTCAAGTTGGAGCCAACTCAGTTTTTCCCCAAGTATATACTCCTCCGTACGCATTTTCACTTTTTAAACGTATTTAAAAAACTCTTGAACAGTATTAATTTTTTAAAAAAATATAACAACTTTTCATTTTTATTTAATAGCATAAGAGTTTCTAATTTTCCATATAAATAAGAGATGGCTGATTCAATCTCGCTAATAATTTTAAATTGGGAGTGTTCGTCTTTTTAACTTAAAAACATAATTATTCAGTTTACTTAATTTAATATTTTTTTAAAAAATAATAAAAAAAGACTGCCGAAACAGAAAAATTACAAATAAAAACATTTGACAACATTAGTATAAGTTTTAAAAATAATAGTATAAGTTTTAATAACAATTTTTATAATATGGTCTCTATGTGTAATTTTTCTATTTTGATGGTTTTTTTTTGTTGCTATTTTCCCCTCTTTTAAATGCTCACACCAAGAAGATGAATTTGCTGTCTGTATGAATATAAAAGGCGTTATGGGCCAAGGACCCCACCCTTTCCGCTTGCACATGACCAATCGTACCTCAATTGTTTTCTCACAATCATTCCGGTGAAAGATGGGAATCAAATATAAAATATTTTCAAATTTAATTATAAGTTACTTTTTTTTTCCGAAAAAAATTGTTTTTCACGCTCGCACAAATTTAAACTTCATGCGTTATCATTTTAGGAAGGATTCCATTTCAAAATTGGTAACTTCATGATAACGGCCTTATGTCCTGGAAGTCTTTTATTAATGTGAAATATACTATCGCATATTCTTTTGACTTGGGCTCTGAAAAGCACGTGTTTGAATAATTAAGAAAATAAAAGCAAGTGTGTTGGGAGTTTCCTCTCGTTAAATTTTATGTGGCAGAGTATCTTCTAAAATTTTATATTATTTTTGTAAATTTGAATTTATTAATCATCTTTGTCGGTAAGTTGCTTCCCCAGTTGCCAACCTCGTGCTAAGATTAATGAGGTCACGGAATGAAATCAGCCTAGTGACGTCACCAACTCAGCCTTCATTTGGATTGTCCATTACGTCGCCCAGTATAAGTGTTCCATTTTGTGTTTTCAATTTTAGTTTGGACAAATTGATAGGGCATGGGTGATCTTACCCTTCTTACGCAATGAAATTGAACTCTTTTGGATCTCCAATTATACAGTTTTCAAAATAAGAACGAAACCAACATGTTTCCAAATTCCTACCCTCTACCTCAGTAATGCCCTTAATATCACATGTTTTTTCATAAAATACTCTGATCATGTTTTTTAATATCCTTTATTTCTTTCCCCCTTGTTTATTGTTAGAAGAGTATCATTAAGAATAATTTAAAAAAATTAATAAAAATAAAACATAAGTTTTATACGTAGGATCAATATTTACATTTATATTTAAATTATTGGATATTTTAACAGGTAACATTGCTTTTTGAACTTCCGGGAAAAAGGGAAAAAACTTGTACTCAATTTATATGCAATAATCATTATTACATCTTAGGAACGTTCCGTTGTTATTCCCCAAAAAAACTGAGAAAACTCTACAGATTTCTTCCATGAAAGATACTTTTCCTTGTGCCGAAAACATAACAATTCTTTTTAGGGGGTGTTTGGATTTGTTTAAAAATATTTTCTAAAGGCATTTTTCTGCAAATCAAAATAAACTTTTCTACATATTTACTTTGTATATAATAAAATTATTTTTAAAATTATAATTTGATTTTAATCCAAATATTCTTTAATTTACGTGGTATATTCATCCGCTCAAAAGTCAAAACTTGACACAATTTATTGCTGCTGGCGGATGCTCGGAGATTGGACGTTTAAATCAAGTTTTCTTGCCTTGTTTAAAGAAAAAAGAAAAAAAGAAAAGAAGCATCAATGGCTTCGTAGACTAACAATCAAAGACTAGTCAATCACTCACACTACTTATGTCAAGTAGTCTCCTTTAAACTCATTATTAAGTTGAGAAATGATTTGACAGGAAATAGGCATGGGTTACACAAGTTAGAATTTGATTGTAACAGCCATTGGAACTTTCAACGGCAACATTTTAATAATAATTTACAAATTATAAGATAAATATATGAGAAAAATCTTATTTCAGTTTACATAAAAAAATTTACAAAAAAAAATTTAAAATTACCACACGTCAAATAAAAAATATTAACAAAAATTTGTTGTCATTTACAAATTTAATATAATCAACACCAAATACAATTATTACCACCAACCTAATTTGAGATTTAGTAAATTTTTATATTTTTTTTTATCATTTTCTCTTGCATAAAAGTATTTATAAATGTGTATATCAATGGTTTGAGCAATAGCTCCGACCGCTCATACGCACCAACCTTGTCCTCTAATCCTACTCAAAGGTGGGAACAAAGAATGCGTACGCAAACTCTTATTGATTCATGGGTATTTACAATTTTACATACAAATCGCAACTACTAATTTGACAGGTCGTCCTGCTCCTGCTTTGTAGCGTAAATCTCATTTAGAATAATGAAAGGAAAAAAAATTCGGTTAGCAAATTACTGAACCTGAGAGAAAGGGACCTGGCTTGCCAGAATTTGCACCAGCGATGATAAGTTTCTCATGGGGTGGATTCAGGATCTTGGGCAATTCACAACAAATCGTAGGATCGAATAGCAGACGCCAGAGCGGTTCACTTGGAGTCATGTAAGCGTGAGCTATATGCTTCCAACTGGCACCAACGTTGTTTTAGAATGAGAGCTACGTAACCTTGTATTCTCAAGCCATTGCACTCTCTTTAATAATGGCTGAATCTCTGACTAGGTTTGCCGCTGTTACCATTAACAAATGGAATCATTAGTTTTCATGTCGTTGATGAAAATGCTTATCCAAGACTCATTCAAGTTTTTTTGCAAACTTTGACATGAACAGCCGTAGCCGCCTGCCGTGTACAGTTAATGCACAATCATGATAATAAAAAATTGGGGGAACTAAATATTAAACTTTACCCCTCTTCTTGATCTTGTTACGGAAGCTTCTTTTCCTGCTAAATGCTCTCTCCTGCAGTATTAGAAATAAATGAATCAGGCTACAGATCAAGCCCTCCGTTTTATGGATTAAAAATAATGCTAGGTTGAATCACTTTGCAGATAGCTATGCATGATCGCCCTGCAGAGGATTCAATGTTACTACAAAGAAGACAGCCAAAAGAAGGTGGATGTAATTCTCTTTTTTTTTTTTTTGAGGGGGGATGGGGGAGGAGGATGTTCAAAATTTACCACAGGTCGACCGAGTTCCCCTGCTCGGCGAACCGCATCAACAAGCTCCCTATTAGATTCAGTGTACATGCTAGTAACAAGTCCAAATTGACCAGCTCGACCAGTTCTACAACCAACCCTATGCAAGAAGTCTACAGCAGAACTAGCAAAATCTGCCTGAAATTGACGCACAAGTTGAATACCTATAAGTAAAAACATACTAAACAGAAAAGATTTGAACAAAGTAGCAGCTTAGTTGACACAAATGGCAAACAAAATTGTTTGGCATGCTCATACTGAAATTTAAACTTCAAATAATGAGCTCCATTCAGAGAAAATACAAGACGTGTCATGTCTATTATAAGTAGCACTTCTGAAGCTTGTCGGATGTTGTCATCAGCATACTGTGGGAGCGTCAAAATCCAAATCATGCTTCATAAGGCCTAAGAGTAATTATTTAAAGACTTTGATCAATTTTTTTCTAAGAATCAGGCGCATC